>NW_026005774.1:3807-5994 GCF_001458135.2 Marmota marmota marmota | reverse complement strand
AAAGAAAAATAGCCACCAAGCTCAAAGTTGATAAGGCTGGTAGGTGGCACCCTTGGGTTGGCACTCTGGCCAGGATAGCATTCACTGAGCACATGTGACTTTCTAGAAAGAACTTCCACTTGACCAGCAGGCAAGTCTTTACCATGCTGAGGGACAGTGTAAGTTTCCTTCCCTCCAGGAATCATGGGTCAAACATGCATGATACTGATCAATGAATGAGAAGGGCAGTCAGGGCCCTGAGATTTACCATGGTGACTCAAACCCCTACTATGTGCCAGGCATTGCACTAAGTCCCCTTTGGAGATGATCCCACTTAATTCCCACAACAACCTTGAAAGGGAGAAATGATTTCAAAAAGGATTCTCTGATAGATCCAATTTAATACTTCTTGGAGAGAATTGGCCAAGGTCAGATCATGGTTTTTATTATTAGAAAACATGGATAGTTAGTACCGTAGACCACTCCCTATTCATAACTCTGCAACCCATCACCTAACTCCAGAAGGAGTTAATGCTTTGCTGGTTTGTTCATCTCCAGAGACAGAATGTCCTATATGCTGTTACCAAGTACCCATTTTGAAATAGGTAAACTGAGGTTCACAGAAGCCAAGTCATCCTCAGGTCTGAGTCAATAGGGCTGAGCATTATTTTTCATTTTGCTGTAATTTTTATACTTTGTGCAAAAGTTCAACAAAACCATGTATATCCTATACATCTTCCCCAAATGTTTTTGTTTTGCCCATTTGCTTTATGTTTTTTGATTTTTTCCCCCTAAGCAATTTTGAGAATCAGCTAAGTCCTATGCACCTTTACCTCTGAATTACATTTTATTTCCTAAAATAAGAATAGTCTCTTGCACAACATGAATATCACTGTTTAATGAAAAGATTAATATTGGTAGAGACATTAGCATAATCTCATCTCTTGACTTTTTTCATATTTCACCATTTGACACATAGTTCCAATACTGTACTTTACACTAAAATAATTACAAGGAAGAGAAAAGCAAAATAAAAGAAAGAAGAAAGAAAAAAAGTAAAAGGAATGAGAAGAAGAGGAATGGCGAATTGCACCATGTATTCGATTGTCATGACTTGAGTGTCTGCTCATCTGGAAGAGTCCTCTGACTCACATTTGTTGGGTGTTGTGACAGCTTTGAAGAGCACAGGCTGGTTATTTGGTAGAATGTTTATCAATGTAGATTCCTCACACAGGATTTCTGCTATGCACATTGTTGTTTTAAATTTTTGGAACTGAGCATTGAACCCAGAGGCACTTAACTATTGACCCATATCCCCAGCCCTTTCTATATTTTACTTAGTGACCGGGTCTCATTGGGTTGCTCAGGGCCTTCCTCAGTTGCTGAGGCTGGCTTTGAACTTGTGATTTTTCTGCCTCTGCCTCCCATGCTGCTGGCATTACAGTCATGCGTCCCATTCAGTGCATTATATCAGGAGGCATGGTCAGCACTGTGATTGCTCAGGGAGCTTTGACTCTACCATTCAGGTGGTGCCTGCATGCTCCTCCACTGCAAAGTGATTATATTTTTTCCCTGTGTAATTAAGTATCTTGTGGGTATACATTGGAACTATGAGAACAGCAGACTTGGGACTTTTAACCCTGACATTTTGAGTGCAAAATCCAGCACCATCTGCTACATTTGCCATTTCCCTCTATAGCTGGCATTTTTTCAGGATTCACCTGGCACTGAGCCAAGTGCCTTAAGGTATCATTTCTTTTATCTCTCACTAATTTCCAGAGGGATGGATGTCCCATCTATCACACTTGGCTTCCCACCTATGTCACACAAATATATTCAGGATCCAGATGAGTTAGTTAATCACTCCATGCTAAAAGAATTCTGAGAAAGGTCACCCCCAGTTCCATCAGCTATAGAACTGAAACCGGCAGCTGAAATGGTTCTCACAGATTTTCAAGGAGCAGATGTCCTGGTATAATCCAAACAAAACTCCTGCCAGAGATGTGAACCAACAGTGGGAAACCCATGTGTGTGCAGCTCAGACAGGGCCTAAATGGACTGCTGCAATGGCTTTTATGAGACTTAATATTCCCCTTACTGGAGCCACATCACTATCAATAATAAACAGCAGCATCTGTAGTGTTGATCTTTAAAGTAAATTCTATTGCTATTAGCTTACCTGTCCAACTATCAAAAACAATAAAAAAA
>NW_026005774.1:0-1900 GCF_001458135.2 Marmota marmota marmota | reverse complement strand
AAAATCAACAAATAAGAAAAATACAGGTGAATTTTCTGCTTGCACATGGGTGAGCCTGTAGAGAGACAGCATAATCTGCATGGAGGACAGGCATCCCTGAGTCTCCCTCAGGAGACTTCTTAAAGAGCAGCAACTCTTCTCTCAGTAATCCCAGTGGATACAGTTTTATTTGCCCATTTTCTGTATTTTAGAACCAGAAAAATTGGCTGGATGTGTTTCACACTCACATTGCATGCAAAACAAATATATTAGACACCAGAATAAAGTTTGATGTGGTGGATGGTCACACATCAGGCCTTTCTGGAATTAGTTCTGAGTGAGTGAGGACCAAATTCATCTTCCCATCTCACACTGACTCTGGAGCTTGTATTGCTGCCTGTAGAAAGGCAGGATGGGTTGTTCCAGCTCTTTCTCCTTTCTCCTCTGTCCCAGAGCATAGAGATGGATTTTCTTATATTATATTTTCTTATATATGGAACTACTGTACTTAATTTTCTAACGCCCAGATCTCAGTGGGCCACTGACTTTACAGCTTCCTTCAGTTGATCTTCTGGCTTTGGACTTATGAACAACATGAATCCTAAAAGGTAGACAACTGGGCAAGAGACTGTTTTCCTGTCTCAGGGATCTTGTCCCATCTCTAGCCATTATTATGGCAATGTCTATTAGTGTTCAAAGAAGCACAGTATCAGTGACCATTAACTGACTGGATGGAATTTGACACACTGCCAAAACTGCACAGGACTCAAACCCTCTGTCTTCTTCCTAAGGTGGTGGACTTGTGTGTATCTACATCTGAATGAGGTGAGAAATGTATTAATCAGGCAAGAAGAAAGATGTGTTTAGGAAGAGTTTTAATTTGGTCTGAGTCTTTTAGTATTTTCAAAGGTCTTTTCTCCACATCCTGCCCCTACCCAAGTATAAAAGAAACACATATTCATTCCAGAAAACATGAAAAAAGCAGCTTCTCTGTTAGGGGGTTTGACTGTTAAGAAAGATAAGCCACATCCAACTGGTTTAAGCAAAATTTAATTTTTTCAATACATAGCCTATATGTCCCAGAATTGGAAGGAGGTTTTGCAAACTAGGTTTAGAAAGGGAAAATGAATCATAGAAGCCATAGGAGGTGGTGGAGCTGGAGCCTTAGCTACAGTGGGAGGAGTTTCTGCTCAGCTTCTGTCTTCTGTGGCCCATAGCTTGGAACTCTTCTTTTTTTGCATCGTTAACTCATCAGGATGTGGAATCTTGTGAGAGGGTATCTGACTGGCTGGACTGAGGGCATATGATTATTTCCTGCTTATTTATATTTCTTAATTCCTGTAGAGAAGGGAAGAAAACTGAAGTTTACCTGGCTACCCATGCATAAGGTAAGGACTTGAAATCAAATTTGGGTGTGGCAACCACACTCCTTGAGGATACCCATGAGTCATGATTTTTACCTCCAGGTATTTAGGCTATTAACATAGGTCACTCTAACACTGAGCCAGAGCTCATTTGCACAACCAATGGATGATGGCACAGTAAAGAGTATGTGGCTTCTGAAGGCACTGTTCTTCTTTGATCTCTTTTGTTACCCACTCTTGAAGAAGTAGGTGTAGTCTTACAAGATGTTCAAGCCAGATGTGGAGAAGCCCATGGCAGAATAAACTGGGGCCTCCTCCAGCAAGGACCTACCAGTCGTGTGAGAGTCATCACTGTGGAAATACATGCCCCAGCCCCAGCCAAGCTTCCACATGAGACTGCAGCCCCAGTGGCACCAAAGCTGCAGCCTCGTGAAAGGCTCTCAGTCAGAACCTCTGCTGAGCCATTCCCAGAAAATTTACCCACAAACATTGTGAGACAAAATAAATATGTACTATTGCTTTAAGAAGCTGAGTTTGGGAATGAGCTATTACCCAGT
>NW_026005773.1:0-5994 GCF_001458135.2 Marmota marmota marmota | reverse complement strand
AGAGAGAGAGAGAGAGAGAGAGAGAGAGACTCTCCTTACAATGGACAAAAATATAAACCCCAAAAGCACACCCCCAATGACCCACCTTCTCCATTCATATCCTACCCTCCTACAGTTACTACCCAGTTAATCCCTATCAGGAGATTAACACACTGATTAGGTTAAGGCTTTCATCATTTTGTCTCTAAATTTTCTTACATTGTTTCACACATGAGATTTGGGGGAACACCTTATATAAAAACCATAACAGTCAGTTATGGTAGACTACCTCTGCATAGACACACAATCTGTGTAAACTAACATTCAAGTCATTTCTACTGCTCTATAAAAGACATTTTTAAAAATGTGGAACTGTGGATAAAGATTACATAATGAAAGTAAATACAGTGTTAATTTCTTTAACATAAAATGGCATGGGCAAATTAAATACCATATTTTATAACACAATAATCACAGTCAGTTTAATTAAAAGGCTATATGAAGAGTGTGCAGTTTTGAGTCTTTATCTTAATATCAGTAACTGAGAGAAATTAATTTAATACTCTAAATTACTCTTCTTAATAGTGCAGGTTTCCAATGACAGTTGCCATGTTACAGTTTTATGGAACAATGAGCATACTAAAAGGAGCTGTCATTAGAGGTCCAATTGTTATATTTACCAAAAAAGTTCCTATTTCATTTTTCAACTTACCATGTATCATGATAATTGTGGATTGAATGTGTTTAATGTGCCATTAAAACACCTTAAATTAAACGATGTAATGCTATATTCTCTAGTTATGTATTTTACCCCTTTTGAAGCCCAATTGCTTTATAATGAAGAATAATTTAGAGTCCAATATGGAAGCCAACGAAGAAGAAAGTATTATAATCCCATGATGGAATTAATTCTATATACTGTATAAATAATTTCTTTCTATAAACCCTTACCTTAAAATTAAAAAAAAGAAACATATGGAATGACAAAACTATTTGTGGTTAATAAGTACATGAAGGTGGATAAAGAAAATGAAATAAAACATGAAAGTTGAGTTCCAAAGGTAGAAATTTGGTTCTGTATGCTGGCTTTACTCTTGTTTTAAGGTTGAGAAAAAGGCTATAAATAAAATACTCTAATCCTAAAGAGCTTGTAAAATGATTCTATGGCAAGATGGATTGATTTAAACTGCTTTACCTTAATATAGAACAACAATGACATAAGAATCTTGCCCTGCAACACATACATTTAGGCCTTTGAAAGTGAAGACAAGAGTATTATGCTTTGTGTTGCTTTTCCAATATGCTACTTCATATGTCATCATCATATTTCTTTACGATCAACAGGACTTTGTAAACCATACTTTGAAGATCAAAAATCATAATTATAGAGATAAGTTTGTACAAGACAGAAAACATAGTATGGCAGTATCCAAACTATTTGTTTATCAAATTTCTTATAATCCATATAAATAATGGCCTACAAATTTTTGTGAGCAATATCCAGTAGGTTGCTTCTGCATTTCAACATAAGATACTACTCAAGATATTTTTGGAAAAAAAAATTTTTAATTGTTTTGAACAAGTTTTTCTTTTAAAATAAAATTAAAATTCTATCGATAGAATATGCACGAAGTCTGGAAATGTAGAAAAGTATGTAAAATACCATCGGAGACATTTTTACTCCATACAATAATAAAATCATGGTGTGTTTCCAGAATTTATGACACAGATAAAGAATAATAGTAAAAAATGTATTATTAATTGTGGGAGAAAAATTGAAAAATGGTATGTATTAGCATATTATTACATTTATGTAACAGTCAAATGTGCATTTATATTCATGTGAAATGAATCCTAGTAAGTAATCCTACTGCAGTAAGGTTATAAGGTGGTGGAGTTGAGAGAGGGAATTGAGAAAAGTTAAGAGATAATCTTATTTTAACTGTATGTTTAGAATTTTTACAGTAATAAAATAGAAAAACACTTTAATATTTTAACTCTGTTAATAACAAATCACCTGCAAAACAATTCACCCCCAATGTAAATGCCCCAAGCATTGTGGTTACACATAGGAACAGCTACTGTCGCCTCAAAGATCATTGCCCAGTTGCCAGAGATCTAGATTGGAATCCCTTTACTGTCACAAGCCATCCAAATGATCCTAGACCAATAATCATTTCCGTATGCTCCAGATTCTCTATACTTATAATGAGAAGTTTTAAGGTTTTGTTCTGCTTTACTGTTTCAATTATTTATCAAGTCATGTAAAAATATGCATCAACCCAATGGCCTATATTAACTCTTTGAACTCTTCACTTTATGGTGGTGTCACAATATCCTTTTGAAAATGTGAAAATCAACACTATTGATAAAAGTGTTTCCAATGGGATATGGAAAATGTCACATAAAGTGTTTATACACATGACCACACCACAGATAAAAACATGACTAAAAATCCCATTCTCTGAGTGATTACTGCTGACTTTTAATGATATCCCCAGGCCACTATTGTTACTCCCACTTCCTGAACAAAAATCACTGGGAATCTAATTGCTGAACTGCTCCTTCTTCATGACACATCTATAGAAGCCAGAATTCCATATCATTCTTGGGAATATCAAGACCAAGCCCAAATGTGTAAATAACTCCTCTCAAATCCACATTACTGAGATGCCACAATATCCCACATTAAGGGTGTTCTCTTCGCTTCAATCAACTAAGTAAACCTGAGTTTACTTGACTCCAGGTGTGTTTTTACTGTCTTTGACTCCTGGAATTTATTTAACACTTCCTTCTGAAAAACAACATTGTCACTCATATAAACTGTGTCTTCTGTCACAAGGTACTCCTATAGTGAAGAAAAAGCTTTACTTTGAAATTATATTGAAATAAAACATACAAACAAAAACAGAGAGGGGTTAATCCGCATTTCTTGACACTAGTGTTTATATTCTCAAATTCTCTTCTCATTCCTTATGTCTATATCACTTCATTAATTATTTAGGCCTTTGTTTCTTCCACAGACAACATTAAACACATCCATCACTTGTAGACAATTATATTTAGAAATGCTTCATATATTCATATACATACATATGTGTGTACATATGTGTCTGTATATATATATATATATATATATATATATATCCTTCAAGTCATTTATATCAGTTGTCTATTGCTATAACAAATTACCCCCAAATTTAGTGACTTAAAGCAACAAACACTTATTATCTCACGTAGTCTGTGAGTCAGGAATTAGAGGGTAACTTTATTTTAAAATCCAGAGACTCTCATAGGATTGTAGAAAATCTTTCCTGCAACCTCATGAGAGACATAAATAAATGGTTTAATGTATATTATCTTCTTAGAAATTTATTTACCTATTGACAGAGGTGTTATTAATTGTAAATTAATCAGGTATTTTTTATATAAGCAGAATCATATGAAGAACCCAAAACAACCCTATGAATCCATTTTTTTTTCAAATACAGACAGTGAGGTTCAGGTAGTTTAAATGTCTTGCCCTGTATCACATAATTACAGGAATATAGACTAAGGATATAAAAACAAATTTATCTAACATCCCAAATAGTACTTTTAGTACAAGATGTGTTCATTCATTCAGAGAAAATAAAGCAATTGTAAAAAATGAAGGCGGTAAAGAGAAAGAGAGAGAGAGAGAAGACAGAAATGAATGTTCACTAATCAGTCCTAATTGGATAACATGAATGTTTGCATAAATGATCTTACTTAATCAAATTCATTCTCTTATTTAATCAAGTCTATTTACAACCCCTAGTCCAGAAATATCTCATTGGTTAAAAAATTACATTAAAAGACTTTCCAAATAAATAGGGAACTTATGTCATCAGGAATTCCAAAACTCTTTCCTACATGTGTGAGCATCAAGGTCCAAAGGAGAAGTCATTAAAATTTGTTTTGATAACTTTAGCCCCACTTTCCTATGGCCTTTTCCTTCTGAGCAATTTTATTTCTCATTTTCCTTCCTTCTATGGAACAGAGAAAGATCAGTATACCTTTTATGGAAAAAAATAAGATTTTTATTTTTATTTATTTTTTGTTTATTTCTTCTAATCAGTTATACATGACAATAGAATGCTCTTAGATTCATTGTACACAAATGGAGCAGGGTCACACCATTTGTGCAATCATATAAGTACCCAGGGTAATGATGTCCATCTCATTCTACCATTTTTCCTATCCCTATGCCCCTCCCCTACCCCTCTACCCCTTTTCCCCATCCAAAGTTTCAGTCAGATTTTAAATGTCTTCTCAACTCTAGCATTTTAAGGCATTTATTTTTAACTATGGCTATTCATAAAGCAAGAAGTGAAGGAGGGGTATGGCAAGTAGGACCTGAGAAGTTAAAAATTTTAATTGTAAAAATAAAACGATTACACCTAATTTCAGGTAATATTTTCAACACTGAAAGGAATAGATACTAAAGAAAGAAGAAACACTGGAAGTAGTACAGTCAATGAGAAACTCCATTAAGCATAGTTAGTTGTGTGTCTTCCATATGCACTTTAAAATATATGCCAAGTGAAGCTGCATGCATTTTCTGTGATCACAACACTAAACTTTAAGCTGACAGTGTAAGGGGAATATTCAAGATTTGGAGTCAGAAAAAAATGGTTTCTAATTTTAATTTTATCATTACTAGTAACATAACCTTGGGCAAGCTTATTAACGTGTGATTATTTGTAAAATAAGGGTGCTAATACTGCTAATTTTTTCCTGGTTGTGAAAAAGATTAAAATTAATGCAGGTGTTTGCTTAATATGGTATAAAAGCTTAGGAAGCAAGATTTAATCATCATTTATTTATTTGCTTATGGGAAAATGTGCTATTTTAGAAGTGCTAAAAAGAGAAATGTTCCTCTACCCCTTCCTGGCAAATCAGTTAAGTCTCCAGAAGTTGCCTCCCACTTGTCCCTAGGTGAATTTACCTATACCTAGTAATTGCCAAAGTCTGAAGCTGGCTTGAAGAACATGTTTTCTTCAGTACAAGAAATAACTTTCTTTGTGTGAAGATTCTAGATATTAAGCAGGCGTATCTCAGCTATGTTTCTGGTTAGGAGACTGAAATTTCTCAATTTTTATTTGCTCAACTGAGTTCAAAATGAGTTCCCACTTAAAATACTAAGGTACCCATTTTAGCTAGCTCAATAAAAATTGATAAATGTGTGTTTGTGTTCCCAATCCTGTATATAAGTTGATATTTAAGAAAAGTCCTTTTATATTTTTACAGATATATGATTTTTTCTTTTTTTCTTTTTCTTTCTTTTTTTTTTTTTGCTCACAGTCAGAAAAATATTCCTTAAAGATATGTAACTAATTCTTAATCAGTTTTTGAAATTCTTTTGTATGAACAGCTGCCAAAAAATAAATGACATGTTGATAGATCTTTATGGACTAATATTTATATTACTTACATGTGCTCAATCATGAACTGTGAAGAAATAGAAAGATAACATTCCACTGACCCTCAAACTTAGAAAAGACTGATTATCAGTCAGTAAGGACAAGTTTGTTTTATCAGTAGGAAACTTTGTAAAGCCTGGCTTGTCTGAAGATTCAAAATTTGAGAAACTTGAAAAGAATTTGTTCTTTCCTAGTTCTATCAGGAGGATGTCACCAACCAATGGGGACAAAGCTCAGTTCCATAGTAGCTTAGGTTTTAATTTATTTTCTAAATTTTATAGAATGAAATTTTTCAAGGAATATTTTTCAGTTTCTCACTAAACTCCACCTCTCTATACTTCCCCTGGAGTTTTGGAACTTGAGAGGTACATTATACTGAGTGTATTTTACTTGCGTCCTACATACAAATATTCAGAGTATGCATTTCTATGCAATCACCCTGAAATATCCACTGAAACCTTCATTACCCAAAACCATACTGTTATATTTCTGACAGTTGGGTACAATGTTGCTGTAAATATTTTCCTCATATCATCCTCCCTTCTTTGTGGTTATACTGTTCCCTGTCCCC
>NW_026005772.1:0-6002 GCF_001458135.2 Marmota marmota marmota | reverse complement strand
TGTAAAGGGGAACATGCAGGATAAAGTAAGTATAACAACCTTTATTAGGTAACAGAAATCGCTATGCTATTAATATAGATATATAGAACACTATATTTCTAAGTACATAAATATGTTGAAGAATCACATATTAAATTTTAGTTAATAGATGTTAGTCCTTGGGTGGAGATTTGTTAGAAGTGACACAAACTTTTACAATTTCACGTGTGATTTTCTATATTCTGAATTTTTTTGTCCATTGTTCATTTGTTTTTGTTAAAAATAAATAACAAGTCTTCTGGATCCTTCTAGGTCTTCATATTTACAAGATTTCTTTTAAGATTAAGAAGAATGTCTTCTAGCACAATTTAAAAATTTGATTATTTTAAAAAAGTATATTTAAAAAAAATTTTAGCAATTATTTACCCCTTAAACTGGATCTAAGGCAGGGAATTTGAAAGAATTCTCATGAGGATTTGTTAATGAGAGTTCTCAAAATAAAGGGCCTTGTTCAGGGTTTGGGAAGTGGACTGGAGGTATGAGGAGAGAAACACATCTTGAATGATGTGAAACATTCTCCCTCTTGACATCTCCTGAAGAAAGTAAGGATGTACGAGAGGTGAGTTTGCACCTCTGAGGGAATTGAAGGATGAAGATAGGTGGCAAATGAGCTTTCACATCTGAGTGGATGTGAAAGATCTGACATAGGGCTGGGGATGTGGCTCAAGCGGTAGCGCGCTTGCCTGGCATGCGTGCGGCCCGGGTTCGATCCTCACACCACATACAAAGAAAGATATTGTGTCTGCCGAAAACTAAAAAATAAATATTAAAAAATTCTCTCTCTCTTAAAAAAATTTATTAAAAAAAAAAAAAAAAAAAAAAAGATCTGACATAGGGGAAAGTGGGACATTTAGCCTAGCTGGATACCAAGTGAACACAAGGAGAACTCCGATGAGAAAGAAGTAAGGCTATTTAGGATGTGGAATTCCAAGAAGTCTCAAGGATTGGAGAGACAATTTAACTCTGACATTCCACCTGGGGTGTGGAGTTGACAGAGGGGTTGTTGTCTACAGAAAGAGAATATATTAGATCCTCCTCATCCAATCAACTGCAGAAACCAGCAAAGCATTTAAATCATACCAATAACCAGGCCCCATGCCCAGAAATTCTGATTTAAGTTACCCTGGATGGAACCCAGTTATACACATTTTGTAAAAGGTCCAGAAATTATTCTGATGTACAGTTGGGCTGAGAACCACTGTTCTCATTCATATTGACCACAATTCACAAAAGGAAGCAGGCACTGATTTAGTGAATTTATCCAAGATTTTCCATCTAATAGAACTGAACTCAAATGAGAAGCAGTTTACTCTTTTTAGGATTTCTTTTCATTGACTCTCCAGCCTCTGATTCTGCCTATTAGGGATAATGTGACTTACTCCCAGCTAATTATGACACTGAGTCTCCAGACATTAAACCAGAACTCAAGCAGAAGAGGGTTTTGTAAGCAGAAGTTACATATTTTTAAGAGATGGGAAAACATCACTTTCATGCACTATTGAATCACAATTCTAAAAATATTTTTCTCTTGTTTATACATGCCTCTGTGCCCTGTGAGAAAAACAGACAGCACAAAAGAAAGAATCAAGGTTGGTCAAGGAGTTAGATGCCCTTTGGGGTTGACTTTAACACCCAGATCGCTGCATTTAAAATTAGGAATGCAGAGTTTTCGTGCCATGCATTTCCATGTCATTATGTTTTCACGACACGAGAGCAATTTTGATATAAAACAATATTGCTCTCAAAATGGAGTGCTGTCCTTTGGAATGAAGGCAAATGAGGATTTAGAACCCTTGCAGGTTGTACTGTCAGTACTAATTTGAGTGCTAAAGTTCTATTTGCAAACCTAAGTAAACAGGAATGTAGACAGCTTGAACAAGATGAAATTGTGATATCGCCCAAAGGAACAAGCTTATCAGGGAGAGCTCAGCCTGCATTTGAATCAAGAGCATCTGTAGCAGCTTTAACTCTGCTTCATGTAGTCTGGGCTCAACCGAGACAAGGGAGGCTTAACCCGTGACACCTGGGATGGAGGGCAGAGAGCCATACACTAGACATTCTGATAGCCTCTCCAGATTTTGCAGCACATGAGAGTTTGTGCTAGACAATGACTGCAGCCAATTCTTCTGCAGCTGTCCATCACAGTGGGCTCCAGCACATTCTGATTCCTGATCTCATCAGTAGCTTAATAAATATTTATTGCTTGTTTAGCAAGCACATGGTAGCAAAACTGGATTTGTACTAAATTCAAGTATAAAAAAGTTTTCCTACTTAGACAATGCACATTAAGACACATGAAAGAACTCTTCCCCACCAAAATGATAAATACCTGCTCATAAAATCAAAAGCCTTAGAGCCTAGCAGCACCCAGGGTTTTCTATTGAAACCACAGGAAGAAAAAAAAAATCTTTTTATGTGAGGATATGAGCCCTGTGTAAATCCAGCCATGCTGTCCCAGTTAGCTGGCCTCTGCTTGAGCAGACAGTTATCTAAGGTGGCAAAGTTGTGTTGCTTGGACTCATAAAGTTTCAGTCTGAAACCTGAGGATGGTGACTGAGTCCACGCACAGAGAGAGAAAGAAGAGATGATGTGCTTTCCTACATTGACAAGGTTTGGCTTCTGGGGATGTAGGGCATTATTTCAACAACACTGATCCAGTAAAGCTAATCAAGTTGAAGAGTAAGATTCAGACTAAATATCCAAACTCCCTGTGGGCAAAGGAAACAAAGCTGCCATACAGGCACAGGCACAAGCTAAATGAAAATCCTCTTCTCTCCTAAGGGGTCTCAAGTCTCTTTTCTCTTAGGTTATAAAGAGTAGTCTGTATCTAGAGCTGTGTGGAATACAAAAGAATTTTCCCCACTAAGTAAAAATGGCCTCTCATGGTTAGACTGTATGTGTTCTGAAGAAAAAGAATTTTCTTGGATGAATATTTTTTTGTCACATCTTGATCAGCAATGGCAAATTTAAAACAAGACGTAGTGTTTGCAAATGTCAGAGATCTGACCCCAGAAAGATGAGCCTTAAGCTAAAGTATAGCAAGAATAATAATTAAGAAATATACACCCAGAAAAATATAGCATTTTAAAAGTGCTCTTACATTATCTAAATGGATTTATACTACGTAAGAATTTGAATTCAACAAAGTTGCTTGAAAATATTTTTTTTTATAATTTTAGGGGATAGTTTCATATAAAAATTTTTAACAACTGTTTACTTTCTAAACTTCTAATGTACTGAGCCAGGAAAAGTTACTGTCTCTTGTAAATTGTTTTCTTTCACTTATTACTTGTCTATTGTTCTAATTTCCATTCCGCTTAACTACACTTTGGTATAAGTGTATCGCATCATAATTGTTGCCACCACATTAAGTATTAATGTGAGTATTCCATGCATCCTAATCTTGCATCAAAGACAGTTTAGCAATATATAATTTTAAAATAATACCTACACTTAAAATAAAAATAAAACAATTTCATATAATGGTTACACTACACTTTGTTGCAAAAACTATTGCCATAAACTATTATGCACCACTAATTTCAAAGTATGCATATTGCTCCCCTTATCAGATAAGAAATGCAGAATTGGAAGAGGAAAAAATCCCTTCCTTCTCTCCCTAATGCAAGATTATACCCAATGGGCTGAATTTTCTTTTCCATTTTAAAGGTAAATCTGTTACAGGCTTTATCTTTTGTTACATACATATAAAACTAAAAAGCACATTCCATAAAATTATGTGTTATTAGTAAGTTAAGTGATTTTCCATGTAATATATACTATGATATCTGCATTGTTGTTTTAGAGTTCTTTAGTTTATTTAAATATCATTGCACCTTTATCGATATAACATCTTTCCTTTCAGTTCCAGTTTAAATTTTATGATTTTTCTGAAAGGTCTGATACTGAAGTTAACCTATTTGCCTTTACAGTATAATGTTTATATTTTATTTGCTTAACAAACATTTCTTCATAAATGGAGCAATTAGTTTAATAAACATCTCTATATAAAATAGAAAATACAATTTTATTCAGTTTGATAACACAAAATGCATTTGTCTTCTTGTTCTCTTTTGACTAATGAGAAAAAATGAGCTTCGTACTTTTGCATCAAAATGAAAAGCAATTCATTTTACATAAATATCACCTTCCATTTGTATATATACATTTTCAAAATTAACTGGCCTTATAGATTTTTCAGCTCATTCTATTAAGATGGAAAAAAAAAAAAGATGGGTGGGACAAGAGAATACATGCAAAAACACCCCCTGCTCTACTTAGAAAAAGATTTTCTGTTTTCAGTACTGGGGATTGAACCCAGTGCCTGGAGCATATTAGGCAAGTGCTCAACCACTGAGCTACAACCCAAACCCTTAGAAGAAGACTTTTGATGATAATCTCTTTTCCCCAATTCTGAAGATCAGAATTCTAATCTGATGAAACTCTTTACTTTTTACCCAATTCATTTATAAAGCTAATATTAGAATTATATAATTAGTGTATGTCTATAACAAAACATGTCATTTAAGAAATACGGTTATTTGTATTTTTAGGAACTAGAAGGAACTTTTAAAAGCTTCTTCTGATACAGAATCCTTCACCTTCACCTGGAAAGGTAGGAGTGACAGCCAACTGGGGCAGTGCCAGGCATCTGTCCACATTTAGTCCAACGCCTGTGGATGCCCTCACTTGTTCTCATTTGTGCCTTTAGATGTTCTCAGAGCTGACACAGAGATAGTGGCAGCCTCCTTTTCAACTGCTTCAGTGTCCCGTCTATTCAAGAATAATACCAAGAAAAATAGTTTCTTTATCAACATGAATGTGTTAGAGTCTTGTTCTCATAGCCCTCAATAAAGGTCTGCCCTTTAAAATTATGGTAATTCTCATTATTTCCACATTGCTCAATTTTTAATCCTCCAGGAAGTACAATCCTCTCTAAAAAGACCCATTTTTTACCCAGTCCTATGTATATTCTACTATATTATAGAAATCCTCATTTCTGAATTTAAATGTTTCTTTCCAAATTGGGAGCTAGAAGATCAGGATTGATTCCATATTTATTTTATTCAGGTTGGGGAAACAAAAATGTAACTTGTGACCTACCAAGGTCTTTTATTTGATAAATATGTGGAATCCATCAGATTCTTTCCTAGGAATTATTAAGTATCTTAAAAAATATGATGTTTCATTTCAATTTTCAAATCAAAAGATCAGAGGCATGCAAAATTAAGATCAAAGTCAATATGTAAAAAATGGTATTAGACAATAGAAATAGGAACATAATTAGGTTTCTTTCCTTGCTGAAAAGGAAAACTCTATGATTTCTTTTTCCATATTATTTTCCTCAAAATGTAAAGTTGCAAAAACTTTGAAAAGTAAGGAATAAAGGTACTTCTCCATCTGAAGCTAAAACTGATGAAAAGTGTTTCACTTTGTTGTTGTTTTCTGTTGTTCTCCCTCTTTCTGCAGGCATTTCTTTGTTCTTTTCAGACACCTATGGAAGTCTGAGTCTAGAGACCAATTATAGCTAAATTATTATTGACAGGGGATGGAATAAAAATCCTCTTAAAAGAAAGCAGGTCTTGAAACTGGGAGAAGTGGCCATCATCTCCAGTCTCTCTACGCTGTGTCTTTGTTGCTTTTTTAAAGGCAATTTCTCTTTTAGGAATGGAAATGCATAAGAAATAAGATGGGTCAATATCTGAGTGAGGAGTCAGATAAAATTCTTATAAAACAACAGCAAAGAAAGAAATAGTGATAGAATTGGACATTTCCATTTTTGTAAGTTTGAGTATTGTATTGCTTCTCAAATCTGCTTCATTTTTTCTCCCTTTTTAAAGTTCCCTTGGAAACCAATAGGAGCCTGAACCCTCCTACATATTTGGGCCAGAATCTTAAATGGAGGCAGAATTTCTGGGCCAGGTAGCTAGGAACACAGCAGTGGGAGGGAGGGAGGGAGGGGG
>NW_026005771.1:0-6005 GCF_001458135.2 Marmota marmota marmota | reverse complement strand
CCCCCCCCCCCCCCCGAAAAAAAAAAAAAAAAGATAAAGAATTGTGTATCTTCTTTTTGCAAGTCACCCTTGAATAGTTTTTGGTGCTAAAAATTAACCAATGTCCTGATATTTTTATATATTTTCTATGTCATTGCCTCTGAGATGTCATCACCTTTAAGACACTTAAAACATTCTTATTCTATGTAACACTCAGAAGAAAAATTGCCATGTGGTTAAGACATGCCAGTTTTAAGATACCATCCACCTCAGATGTGCATCTTAAAAATCAATGAAATGTCTTAATTATAAACCACAGAATTGTATGGTAAAGTATTTGTTTTCCTCCTAGATAACTCTTATGTATCTCAAATGCAAAACTCTATAAAGGCATGCATGTTTTGTCCATTGAAAACATATCCTCTATGCTTAGAAACTGGAACATTTTCAATATCTTTGTAATTTGTTATTTATTTAGTTTACTTAGGAACATGTGAATATGAAAAAAAAGTATGATTTTTAACAGTACTGACCTCTTTCACTCTGGAACATTTTACTTGCTCAAAATAATAATTATTAATTATTTTCAACTTGGCTGACTTCTCAGGTCAAAGAGATTCATTATATCTCTAGACAATTGAAAATACATCCTCTTCCGAGAAGTTTTTTACTTATATGTTTTTTTTTTTCCACAGCACCTTTAAATAGTAATAAGCAACAAACACCTTACAAGATTTTTAAAAAATCAAAATAAATATCCTTTTTAGAGTTAAACAAGTTGAAGAAATTTTTGTTACACTGTAGCTAGTTTAAGCTAAATTTTATTAAATTTTTCTCTGTCATAGCTAACAGTGTTTCAAATGAAAAGATAATTTGTCATGAGTCATACCATGAAGGCTGGTATATGTACATCTATCTACATTTTCCAAATTGCTAATATGAACACCAGTAACTAGAAAGGGTTATTTTAAAACTGATTACAGATGGGCATGGTGCTTCTTGCTTGCAATCCCAACAATTTGGGAGGCTGAAGGAGGAGGATCCCAAGTTTGAGACTGCTTCAACAGCTTCAGAAGATCCCATTTCAAGAAGGGGAAAACGGGCTGTAATTCAGTGGTAGAGCACCTATAGGTTCAATCCAATTCCTATAAGTAACCTAGCCCCTAAGTGATGACACAAATGTATATTCTACTCAACTCAGACCTGCTATAGTACACACTGCTGTCACTTTCCAACTCTTTTCTCACATAAAATTACTAAAATTATTCTGGTGTTTAGTTGTCAACATTTCTAATGTTAATTCCCATCAAAAACAGACAAAATTTTGTGACAGGAAATAACCTTGCGTCCCAAGATACTAGAATAATTGACAAAAATGTCACTAACCAAGACCATGTCTTTGTTATATGTCACACACTTCAGAAAAAAAAATAATTTTCCCAGAAAAAAGTTGTTTGTCACCCCTTTCTTGTTAAAATTAAGTAGATAATGGATATGTTCATAATAGTAGTCTCAAAGAGGCAGAAATATCCTTAAGAAAACTTTTTAGTTATCAAAGAGTTTGGGGGACACCCTGGGGCATTTAGTTTTGGGGGGCCAGGATCTAGGCTTCACACAGTGCTTGGGTGGGATAGATCTGTATCATCAAGATTCATCCTGGTAACAAGAATTTTGATCTTAAAATGGTTTAATCAAGCCCACTTTAAGTGAGCATTTCTTTAAGACACAATATTTAAAAGTTTTTTTATAAGGAACCCCACAGCTTGCCTCTAATTAAGTAAGACAAAGAAGGGATGCTTCAGTAGAATAAGGAAACTGTCTGAAAATTAGTGCTCATTTCTTTACACTACACAGTAACTCAAAATAAATTTAAAATTATAACGAGTATACATAGACTAGTATATATGCTAACAGTATGAGATGGCACATAAATCTCACCCTAATGAATCCAAAAACTTCAATCTTATTAATATTTTACTGTTATTACTAGCAATTGAAGGAATTCATTACTGTCCCTTCAAGTAGCAGTACCTCAAAGCACAAGACACAAAGGATGTGCTGCGACATGGTGGGAAAAGAAGGGATCCATGGAAGGGCCATAGTATGACCTGTGGGTAGACTGAGGCACCCTGTAACTGACCTTGGCATGTCATCCCTACTTCAATCTAGCCTCTCCTTTTTATTAGCTTAAATAAGGTTATCTCAACACTAAGTGTTTTCTCCCTAGTTTTCATCTTCATCTCCCTCTTTGATTTTCTTGTTTGAACTAGATCCTAATACTTTTTTTTTTTTTTTTTAACTAACTCAAACTTCTTCATTAGCAGCAGGTGCAAGCACTCAAAAGCATGCTGTCTTCCACCACAGCTGAAAGTTCTGGTTATAAGTGAGACAGCACTGCATATCATACATTGTTATCCCTTTATTTCTCTTTTACATGTAAGTGAAAGTATCATACCCACTTTCACTTATGTGTGTAGGTAGGTTCTCTGATTTAGGAACCTCACTGCTCAGTAGCGAAGTGGGCTCTACAAATGCTCAACACCAAAGAGAGGGGCCTTGTTTCTGTGGTTGACAACCAACTGTCCAGGCTAGAATCACGTGCTTCATGGGAATCAAACTTTCTTTTGCCTGAGGCAAGCCTTGGGCTAGTGACCCCACCCTTAGCGTACAAAGGTCACTCTAAGCACACCTCTGCTCTCTCACACAGGGCCAAAGGAAGTTTAGGGATGGAAGACCTTCCAGGAATTGGACAAAAGGCTTGGAAACAGCCTGTCCCAATGAACTCACATACTATGCTGCATCCAATTTCAGAGTGGGTCCTATACACCCTCTGCAGCCCCACCAGGACCCCAGGGAACCAGCTGCAAGCACTGCTGGGACAAGGACCAGAAGCAAGGAAGGGGAACAGGCCTGCGCCGGTGTTGGAAGCCCCATCCCACCAAGTCCCAGCAGTGCAACTTTGGGCAAGGCGCTGTACCTCTCTGTGCAGCAGGAGCATGGAAGTGCATAAGTGCCTGGCACACAGCAAAGTGGAGCAGCCATGGCCAGCAGTGCCAACCCCACCGGGCTGGGAGACTGAGGCAGGACGGGGTCGCACCGAGCGTGAGGTCTGACTGGGCAGGGGGACTGGCCCAGCCATCCCACCCCGCGCGGGTCCAGTATGGCGCCGACCAGGCGCGCCTCTGCAGCCGCAGGACGTGCTGGACTGCCTCCGAAGATGCTGGCCACCCAACCGCCCCGCTCCCCTCGTCGGGGCCTCATTCTCTACCGCTTTCACTCTTCTCAGCCCCCAATGGCGCCACCGCCTCCCACAGCCCGCACTCACCTCTCCAGCTGCCTTCTCTGCCATGCTACCACAGGTATGGTGACATCTCGCGAGACTTTGGTCCTCCCTCACTACTCCATCCTCACTACTGCGTGAACCTGGCCTGGAACTAGCTTGGCCCCGCCCCTTTACACTGCCCACTGCCCCTGAAAGAAATATTACATAGACTTAGGAATAGAGTCTGCATTTTAACAGGTGAAGATGAAAAACACAATACGTAGTTCATAAATGCAGAAAATAAGGAAGAATTGCTGATATCAAGCACTCTATATCATTCAACCCTATTTTATGCATGAAGCTTATATAATGGTTTGAAGGAAAAAAAATATGTTTGTATATCCCCAGGTATTAAGCAGACCAGGTAGAATTCAGAATAAACTATGCATGACTCCAAATCCCAAAGATTTCCACTAAATCACATACTACATGCAAATTTGCTTACTCTCTGAGGTTTTGGACAGAGACATACCAAAAAGAGCAGGATCTGTATCCATATTGTGTACATCACCAGTGGGGATAATATACTCAAGAGTGTTCTTCTGAGCCTTCTAAAAAGAACTTGGAATAATTTTGAATAATGGCTGATGTCTCAATTTAAAAAAAAAATCAGTAATCAACAATATATTCTTAATTTCTTACCATGTGAGAAATATGAAAATTCTACAATACATCTCACAGGCATGGCACTAAAATATTCTATGGAAATTTTAGAAAAAGAATACATCATCTGTGTCCCAAAAGTGCTAAAAATGAAAATTCAAAAACCCCTGAAAGAGTGTAGAAGAACACAGCACTTTTAAACAAGATACCACAGAATACACTAGAATTCCCTGATGAGATTATTATCTGTGCCTTTCTATATGAGAACATAAAGCTACATGCAACTTGTGTCAATACAAAAGGATTTCAAATAGACATAACTGGGAAATGCATTCCATGATTATGATATATATGCATTGATAGAGCACTATCTTAAATTTAATTGCAAGAATTATTTTAAATATAATAAGAGAAATCCATATATGAGTTAGAGTAAAAAATAAATATAAATGAATGGAAAACAAATAATAATTTAAATAAAAATCAATTCTAAGAGAAACCTGATGTAAACCCCCCTCTGTCACAAGAGTAATCCCTGGTATACAGATAAAAATTCAGTTCCAGCTATTAACTAAAGAGGCCACATTTATCCTAAAGTTCTCTGATTACTAACACTTCTGTTAATAAGTGAGAATGATTTTCAGTAATGCAAGTGAAAAAATATTTCATCTTTATAAAATACTTAAACTAACAAAGCATGGTGACACAAATCTAAAATCCCAGTGGCTCAAGAGGCAGAGGTAGAAAAATAATAAATTAAAAGATAGCGTCAGCAACTTAGTGAGGCTCTAAGCAACTTTGAGGGGTTCTGTCTCTAAATAAATATGAAAAGGTATGGGGATGTGGATCAGTGGTGAAGTGCCTCTGGTTCAATCCAAGGTTAAAAAAAAAAGTGTTTTTTTTTTTTTTTTTCTAAAAATGTTGTGCTTCAATTTTTTTCACTAGTTGTTCTTGTTAATGTCTCATAAAATTAATTAAAAATGTTCTGTCATTACATACTATATCTTACTGACATTGACATATCCTATTACCTTAATCATTATAATTATTTGAATATTCAGGTAGTATATATACAAATAAGATTGAACAACACAACAATGGAAGAAAACTGGAAGTCTATAAGTAAACTCCATACCTCTGGTCAATTTAATTTTGACAATTTTGTCAGAAAATTTAAATGGAGAATAAGTAGTCTCTTCTTTAATGAAGATTGATATAAATGCATGTTTATGTTTTAAGTAATGTTATTGGATTTTACATGAGATTGTGTACAATATTTAACATAAAATGTGTTTTACACTAGAATATAAGAATTAAAACTATAAAAAATTAAGAAAACAATTACATATTTATAAATCAGATTCAGCTGTGGAGTCTTCGTTATGCTTCCAAAGTAAAAATAAGAAATAAGAAATTGGACTTGAAAAAAACTTCTGTACAAAAAATAACCTCACCATGAAAGTGAAGACATAATGATCAAGTTTTCCTTTTTGTTTTCAAAGAACTATCTTTTCCAAATTTTTAGCCTTGGCTAGAGGGCAGTCATTCCTCCTTATTGAGAGGCTGATTGAGCAGAGAGCCCAAATAATTTCCTTTTTAGGCTCTCATACTCCAGTGCCAAAATGCACCCTTCATAATTACCCAACAATAAGGGACTAAACCATTGAAAAAATGTTATACATCCCAGAGACCCCAAAATTTTTCAAGCTGTTAAGTCAATGATAAGTCCTAAAATCTAGATGACTTCATAGTACAGAGTACAGAGTACATAGAACTGCTGCCACAGTCCTAATATGTCTTTGTTATACCTTTGAATGAACCACTATGTGTTTATTTTTTACATTATTCTTTTGTTCCTTTTGCCTATCCAAAGCAAATGTTTTATATTATGTAAATGTTTTATATTATGTAAACAAAAATTATAAACATTTGCAAAAATACCCTAAAATAAATCAATATGAAAAAGAAAAAAAATGTAAATATGCAGAATATTGAAAATTTCCTGCCTCTCTGATACAAAAGTAAAATTACCTTGATGGTTTCTTGGTAAAATAAAGAATTACTAGATAAAGAAACATTTATTTCTGAAATATACCAAAAG
>NW_026005770.1:0-6006 GCF_001458135.2 Marmota marmota marmota | reverse complement strand
AACTTCTCTTTAACAACCATATATATATATATATATATATATATATATATATATATATATATATTAAGAGGTTGAGAAAGTGAGCAACAGGTAGGACAAAAATTTGGAAAAAATACCTTTAGAATTAAATGCTTCCAAATAATAAGGAACAAAAAGTCAATTCTATAGAAATAAGGATAAGAAACTTGGACAAACAATGCACCAAAGATTACTACCTACACACTCTATAAGGAGCCACCACACCAAGGGTCAACAACTTTTACAGGAGTTATAATTTTTCACCCTCCAGAGTGATTACAGGTAAAAGCAACTCGCCACACCCAAAGCTGCAAAACAAGCCATTTCTCTTGCACTTCTGTGAGTGTGCACACTAGTGTCCATTTATACTTCAAATAAAGCTGGGAAATAAATTAGAAAGGCTTTGTTGTTTATTTCAAAATATTGTTCTCTCTACTGTGCAGGATATTTAAAAAGCTTATAGTGGTTTAATAACAAATGTGTGTATATAGAGGAGAAGGAAGAGTGAATAGAGGGACTGCCGTAATAGCTCAGTGGTGGAGCGCTTTCCTAGCATGTGTGAGGCACTGGGTTCAAACCTCAGCACCACATATACATACATATATACATACATAATAAGTGTATAAAATAAAGTAACACTATTTTTAAAAAGTGAACAGAGAAGAAGGGCAAGCAGAGAAAGAGATTCAGACTGATAAACAGGAAATATTTTCTATTTGTTATTCCAGGTAATTATTGAATAAAGTAATGGATTTGCTAGAGCTGGAAGAAACATGATCATCTTATGTTTACCTTTAGTGAGAAAAAATTCTTAACAATTCAGCAACACCTTTCTAAGTAAAATATTTAAATCATTACTTTCTCCACCAAACTGTATGGAAAGATAAATGGTTTTTTTATTTTTCAGAATAAATATAAACTTTTCAAGAACTGGGTTTGTTTTGAAAACTCTATTATTATCATTTGTCAGGCACATCAGAGGGCATTTTAAACTAATCTATGTATTTTTAACACATGACAAGCAGTGAATTTACAAATAAAGGTGTTTTTCTGGTGAAATCTTTCTATGACACTGAATATGCCCCCTTACCTGTCCTGCACATCAATGCAGAGATTCTTTGTCCTGCAGCCCACCCTCCTACATGCATACCTGTGGTTTGTTTTATATAAGCTCTTATTAAAATTTTAGTATTTTTCCAGGCTCCATCTTTTGGTTATATTTTTATTAGTTCTTTCTTCTTCTGGCATATAATCAAATAGGGGGAGAAGATTAATCAACATAATAACAGTTTTTGGACATTCACTGAGCCAGATGTAATGCTAAGCATGCTATGCTACTTTGATTGTCTGATTCTCAAATTGACCCTATAAATTAAATTCCATTATTATGCTGATTTGGCATATAAGTGTCACAAGCCCAGTAAATGTTAGAGCCAGGATTCCCTCTTTGCAGCCCTGCATTCTGACTATGCCAATGACTGTTAGACTAGCTGAGAAAACAGGATGCTACCTACAGGGAAGTCTCTCATCTCTGAACCCCTGGGTTCTATTTCTGCTCTTTCCCACCACGAGATATCTTCAATTATATATCAGATCTTGAAAATCATGGCCACAATTTCTGAGACCTTGTGTTAGTCAGCTTTTTGTCACTATGAACAAAATACCTGACAAGAGCTACTTAGAGGAAGAAAGATTTCTTTTGGCTCATGGTTTCAGAGGTTCAGGCTGTGGTTGACCGACTGAGGTAGGATCCTCATGGTGAAAGGGCATCAGGATGGAGAACAGCTGCTCATTTCCTGGCTTCTGTGAAGCAAGGAGAGAGAAGCAGCCAAGGAGAAGATACATCTTTCCAGGGTAGGACCCCCGTGGTCTACTTCCTCCTACTCTGTCCATCCTCCTCCCTGTAGTCTACTCAGCTGTTGTTTTAATTCACTTTTGCATCTTTGTGACCAGAATACCTGACATAACATCTCAGAGGAAGGAAAGTGGTTCACTGTATCAGAGGTCTCAGTCTACGGCCGACTCCATTGCTCTGAGCTCAAGGAGACACAGCACCACTGAGGGACGGGCCTGGCAGCTCAGGAACACTCTTTCATCCCACGTTTGACAGATCAGGTGAACATTTCACTGAAATCCCAGCTACCATTCACTTGTAGATCTCCTAGGTCTCTTCGTTCAGTTGGCCATTCTCTATATAATGTTATTCTCATTCTCAATTCGTTGGGAAATGTTTTCAGTTTCAACCAGTTTATTTGTTTCTATTTTATAACACTCTTCCCTGTGAGAATTAAACCTTGTCCAATATCTCTAAAAACATTTATTTTAAATCTCTTAAGTGCTTTGGGACTTCTCCTGAGCAGTCTTGTGTTAATTAATTATTCTGTTGGTTAAGGTTGATGTCTCTTTTGGGTTACTGTTTTTCTTCAAGTAATTAGTCAGCTTTGATTTTTCTACTTTTATTTGATAATCCTTGCTCATTTATTTGTGGGTGCAGACGTGATTGATTGCAGGTTCTTGTTCTTGTAACTGGGCAGTTTGGGGATGACTTGGCTTCCCTTTGGGGTATGTTGGTGCTCTGACTTATGCTCCTCGAGACGCCCTGTCTGTTCTAGATGCTGCTGTCTTCCTGGGATACTCTCTTGATCTCCACCCTCTGCCTGCAGCTTTACATCTTATTTAGATTTACCAATGGATCTCTGCTTCTTCAAGTGGTGTTAGGGTGTGATCAAGAAGGTACTCGCCCGCTTCTCTAAATTTTCCTTTCATTTATTGGCCCTAACGTTTGCTACATGGAGGCTTAGTCCATTTGGGTTGATATAGGAAAACTCTGTACATAGAGTAGATGGTTTATAAACTATAGAATTTTATTTATTACAGTTCTTGAGGCTAGAAAGTCCAAGGTCAAGGCACCAGCAGACTCAGTATCTGGTGAGGGCTCATTTCCTGGTTCGCGGTGTTCTTTGCTGTCTCTTCACATGACAGAGGGCATAAAGGATCTATGTCCTCTCTCAGATGCAGACTGACCTCTTTAAAAAGCATTCTACTCATCATGGCCATAACCTCCCAAAGGCCCATTCCTTAATACCATCACCTAGGCATCAGGATTCTAATATAGGAATGTCAGGGACATAAACATTCAGATCACAGAACTTGGCTTCCCATGTTGGGGCACCTATCAACCCTAAATGAGTAGCAATCCATAATTTCTACCACCCCCCTGACTTTCCTTTGTGTCTTTATGATATAAAACCATAAATAATATAAAACAGGGCATTCATTTTAGAAGTTAATGTTTGTCCACTGTGGAACTGAAAGAAAACTTAGGAAGGCCTCTAGCTTGGTGATTGGTATCCATGCTCATCTCTTTTCACCATAACTTGATCTTCATATAAAGAAAATCCTGTTTGTACCTGCAGTGCTTCAACCACTTTTGGCAGAAAGGAGAATACTCTGATTCACTGATGATGTGCAGTGGCATTACCTATCTTTGGGTGAGGGGAACTCTGCTTCTAGCTGAGTCACAGTTTTCTCTAAGATGCCTTAGGCTAAATGCTAGGAAGCATATTTAGATCATTCATGCTTATAGGAGAGGATAGGTCATGAGAGATGAATGCAAATTTGTGCATTATATGCAAATATATTCAGACCAAAATAAGATAAAATGCTCATGACCATTACATTTCTCATTTCATAATTGGCCACATTGGAGTTTTATTAGCAGCTCTTCTCTTCCAGTCTTCATTCATTGTTTGTAAGCACCTTGATTGACTGGCTTTTTGTCTGCTGGGGTGACCCAAATCATCTTTCTCTTCTAAAGGTTCTGATATATTAGCAATCCAGTCTGGACTGTTTTGTTTCTGTAGTTTCCCATTGATTGTTGCTCAGGATATGGGGATACCAATATGTCTCCCAGAGGGTAAATCTCATAAATGCCTCTGTATTTCCATTCTTTAGTGGCAGCCTGATTTTCCTTTAATAATTCTTGCTAACTCCTGCAGTCAAAGGACTAACCCCTTCATTAGATGTGGCAACCAATATAGCCAAATATCAATTTCACCTTCCTTTAAAAAATAAATTTAATCTTAGTCTACATTTAGATTGATAGAAAAGTCGTACAGAAAATATGCAAAATTTAGTTTTCCCTATCATTAATAAATTACATTAGTATGGTCTATTTGCCACAACTAATCAGTCAGTACTGACATTATTGTTAGCCATACTTCATTGGGGTGTCCTGAGAGGTGTACTGTTGCCCTGTCCACGTTCAGGACCCCATCTGTTAGAGTCTGTAAATAAGTCAAAATAACACCTGGAATTTTGTCAGGGGAATGTTAAAGTTCGTAAACAAGTCTGGATGGTGCCTGGCAAAATGCCAGAGGGAGTGGTTTGAGAAGTAACAAAAGCGAGCCATTAAGTGTAGAGATTCCTGATTGGTTGACTGATGTATCTAGTTTATGCTAATTAGATAAGCTGTGTGGAATGTATAAATACTGCTCCTGTCCTACAATAAACGGCTCCCACTCCTGCTGTATCAATCTACACAAGTTGTTGGTCACCCCCCGGTTATTTTGCTGCAGCCGGACTGCGGCACCCATCCAGGGAAGCAACAGATCCTCAGCTTCCTCTTGACCATGACAGTCTCTCAGACTTTCTGTGTTTAGACAACTTCAACAATTTGGAGGAGTATCCATCAGGTACTTTGTAGAACTTCCACCAACATGTACTCTGCTTCTCTCATGATGCAACTGTGGTTTTGGGTATTTGTTAGGAACACCATCCTTTCTACAAGAAGGAGGGCACACTGGTCCCTTCTGAAGTCAGTCCTCCCTTGGGTGTCAGGGTGCTGGGCAAGCAGATGTGGTCTTCTGAATACCCAAGTCCAAGTAGTTTGTAAGCAAATATAAAAATATAAAGCTGATGTCACCTAAGAAGAAACAATCTTCCATATGTGATGAAAATTTTCACAAAGAAACATCCCTTCCTTACAAAGTATGCTTATTTGGATTTGCTAAACTGGACATCAAATATCAAAGATGAAAAAAAATGTTGTGTTCACTTCCTCTTTTAAAGTTATATCTGATGAGAGTAAAGCTAGTACCTGTATTTAAAAGACTGAGGCTTTCAGGATGTACATCCATCTGAAAATTCCTTTAATCATTCAATTTGTTCAGAAGATGAAAATTATATTGGTTTTTGACTAGTAATTTCATTTATAAAAGGGAGAAAATTACAGCTCTTCCCAGGAGCATTCTTTTCTTGGAGGGGAATGGAAAAGATTCCTGTTTATTAGCGTTAAAACATATTTTTATATTATAAAGCTTTAGATGTTTTGTAAAAGACGCAGGACTGTGACATAGCCCTATAAATATCTAACATCACTTTTCAAAACTGACACCGAAAGTTAACTTTATGTTTCTATGAATAACATCTTTACCTTCTGGCCATGCATTAACTTAACATACTGTTAGCCAAATGTGACAAAAATGTAGTTGAAGTCCTAAGCCCCAGGATCTAGAAGTGCTACCTTATGTGGAAATAGAGGCTTCACAAAGAAAGTCAAGTTAAGGTGAGTCCTAATCCAATATGATTGGTGTCATTATGAAAAGGCGACATTTAGGCAAAGAGACAAATATGCATAGTTACAGTGCTGTGAAGACACAAGGGAGAGGGTCATGACTGGCGTGTTGTTTCAATAAGTCCAGGGGTGGCCTGCAATTCCAGACAACATGAGAAGCTAGAGGAGGCAAAGAGGGACTTCCACTAGATCCTTGAGAGAACATGGCATTGCCAACACCTTGAGGTCAGAACCCTAGCCTCCAGAACTGTGTGACAATCAACTCCCCTTGTTTAATGCCACCCAGTATGCATGGGGTACTTTGTTACAGTATATTTATGTACATAAATATCTTCATGTGTATCTTCTAAAATTATAATTTTATATATATATATATATATATATATATATATATATATATATATATATTTTCT
>NW_026005769.1:553167-556875 GCF_001458135.2 Marmota marmota marmota | reverse complement strand
AACCACACACACACACACACACACACACACACACACTCTCAGACCTTTCTCTTAGAACCCAGGTGCAGGCCCGGAGCCCAGCCAGGAGTAAACTGAGCCTCAGCGTGGAAAATATGGAACCAAGATATCCGGGGAGGGGGGCGGGAGGGAAAGGGAATAATGCAAACCATGCAGATCTGCTGGGGAAAGAGCAAGGGAGGGGGCCAGGGACTGGGGAACTGCAAATGAGATATGAGACTGCAATGTGATATGGTAGCCCGCGAAAGTCAGCCTTTCTCTCCACCCCCCCCCCACATGGGGCCTTGCTGCTACAACTTGGAGCAAAAGCAGAGGATCCTCCATCTCTAGGCCCAGCCCTGCTGGGGCAATATCTAGAAGTGTCCTTATTGTGTCCTGTTCAAAGGAGGGGTGCTTAAAATCACCCAGCATTGCTACAGGGGCTGACTCAGGACTCCAGTGTGCTATGATGAAGGCTGCCTGGATTCTCATCTCAGCTCTACTACTGACGGGCTGTGTGGTCTTGGATAAGCCACCTAACCTCTCTTGGTCTTGACCACTACATTAGTAGATTGCAGGAAATAGAGTCTAGAAGGTATTGGGCCCTCCTAGTTTTTTTTTTTTTCTTTTTCTTTGGTTTTTGTTTTTGTACTGGGGGATTTCGTATGTTTTAGCATGATTTTTACTTTTATAGCTCAAGCACATACTTGTCTTTTTATATATTTTTTAATTTTTTTGGGGTACCCAGGATTGAACTCAGGGGCACTCGACCACTGAGCCACATCCCCAGCCCTATTTTGTACTTTATTTAGAGACAGGGTCTCACTGAGTTGCTTAGGGCTTTGTTAAGTTGCTGAGGCTGGCTGTGAACTCATGATCCTCCTGCCGCAGCCTCCCAAGCTGCTGGGATTACAGGTGTGCGCCACCTTGCCTGCTCCAAGTTTTACTATGCAGAAACTCCATGGACTAGTGGATTTTTGAGTGTTTTGTCCTGACCCTGTCTCTAGGGGAAAGAAGTGAGTGAGCTGGCCTAGCATTGTGCTTGGGACGGTGCTGGGAGATTTGTTTGTTTTGCAGTACTGGGGACTGAGCCCAGGGGTGCTCTACCACTGAGCTCCATCCCCAGCCCTTTGTTTATTTTATATTTTAAAAATCTTGAGACAGTGTCTTACTAAGTTGAGATTCTGGTCTTGAACTTGTGATCCTTTTGCCTTAGTCTCCCAAGTCACTGGGACTACTGGCAGCACCACTGTGCCAGGCCAGACTGTGCTGGGAGTTTAGTATCCAGTCTCTTGTTTCCACTTCACAATATCCTGTGAGGAAGAATTATGCCCATTTTTCAGATGAAGACATTGAGACTTTGGGGAACTGGCCACAGCCCCTGCATATGCCTCCCCAGGGCTATATATCCCAAGAATTCCTGGATTCCATATTATCAGCCCATGTTTACACTCTCTTTAGCAACTTTTGTCTGATTAACCAGCACACTGCTTTGAGAAGAAGCCTCGCCAAACCTATAGCACCCATAATTCCCCATGAGAGTTGCACACATGGCCTGCCACGTGGGGGGTACTGGGCAGGGGCACATGTGATTTGATAAGGGGCCGACCAGGTCTTTGAAATGTCTTTTTGACATGTTCTCAAGGGAGCCGGCAGCTGTGGGGGGCCTCGGTGTGAGGTCTGGGCACTGGGGTCCTCTCTGCCAGCATCCCCTTCACCTTGATCCATCCCAGAGTCTGACTGTCTTGACAGGGATCTTCTGAGAAAACCTAATGCTTGCCAGCTGTGAGTGGAGGACACAGGGCAGAGGCCACCAGGACCCCACCTTGATCAGGCTCTAAATAGCTCTTCAGTTAGCTGCGGATGGCCCTCTGCTTCAAGTTAGGCCTGGCTTCTCTCAAACCAGGACACTTGCCTGGCCAGCCAGGCCTGGCCAGCTCTTTTCCATCCCCCTGAGAAACACTTCCTGGTCTACTTTCTATGGAGGAAAAGGAGAAGAGGCTTGGCTCTTGGATGTCCCTGGGCCATGGAGCCTAGTTTAGGATTTGGGGAAATCAATGCTAAACTACATCTGACAGTCTATGTGGGTATAAGGTTGGGATGCAGGATTGCCCCAAATCAGGTCCCTTTTCTCTTTGGGTTTCCTGCTTTGGGGATCCTTCCTTTCTTCCCTCTACTTTTACAAATTCATAAATTCTCCCCAGTTCCAAATGAAGGCCTGATTCCTACTGTCTCACTGGTTGACCTTGCCCAAGTCACTGGCCCCTCTTGAGGACTCTGTACTTTCTAGCTGACAAAAATCATGACTCTCTGAGTATATTCCCCTTGAATCATTTTTTGGGGTTTGACTTCTCTCTGCAACTAGAAGGTAAGTGAATTCCTTGTCACCTGCAGACATCAAGTCCTCATTCCCTAGCATTCAAGTCCTTGATTCTGTTTTATAGTCTTTTTTTTTTTTGTACTGGGGATTAAACCCAGGGCCACCTAACTATGGAGCCACATCCCCAGCCCTTTCTGCATTTTATTTGGAGATAGGGTCTCAGTAAATTGCTGAGACTGACCTCGAACTTGCAATTCTCCTGTCTCAGTCTCCCAAGTTGATGGGATTACAGGCATGTGGCACTGTGCGTGGCAAGTGCTGGCTGCTTTTGGTATTAAACATATTGTTAACTGTCAAACAGGGATCAGGTTGCCTGGCAGTGGGGAGGAAGTGGGGAATAGAGGGATGGAAGGGCACAGAGAGCCCTCTGAATGTTGTAAATTGGGCTACATAGTAAACTGGACTCACCTTGAATTATTATGTGATACTTACATATTGGGTTTCCTCTGCAATGGAACCATTTAGCAGGCAGGGTGGGTAGGGGGTGCAGTTGGTTCATCCACATGTTACCAAGGAGTCTGCAGTCTTCTCATGACAATGAACTCAGAATTCCCAGATGAGCAAACACAAGGAGCCTTTAATGCTGGTCAGCAGTTAACAATGTCGACCATACTTTCTCAACCCCTTTCTCATTTGATCCCTAAACAGCCTTTGCAAGAGGCAGGGAACGGGTTGGAATCTTCATGCTTTTCCCTTTTATTTTGGTGCTGGGGACGGAACCCGGGGCTACGTGCATGATAGAGCAGCACTCGACCACTGAGCTTCCCTCAGCCTGGGATCCTCATTTGGGGGGTTATAAAATAAGGCTCATAGGAATAGGAAATGATTTTCCTAAGGCCACACAGCTAAACGTGACCAAGAACTGGAACTCAGATCTTCTAAGTCCCAGTGCACAGAGTTGGAAGGACTAACCCCCAAAGATGGAATGTCCTTATTTCTCTCCCTGCCTCCTCCAGCTATTCAGAGTTCTGTTCCTTTTGGCAGGTATACCCTGGGGCAAGCACCAAAGATCTGAAGATGAAGCCACAAAGACTCTGTCCTTGAGGCGGCTTAAGGCACACAGACCTGAGAACCCAGAAATGCTGGTGCAAGCAGCTAATTGCTGCTAAGAACTGCAGGTGGCGCACACCTGTCATCCCAGTGGCTCTGGAGGCTGAGGCAGGAGGATCATGAGTTCAAAGCCAGCCTCAGCAATGGTGAGGCGCTAAGCAACTCAGTGAGACTCTGTCTCTAAATAAAATACAAAATAGGGCTGGGGATGTGGCTCAGTGGTCGAGTACCCCTGAGTTCAATCCCTGGTACCAAAAAAAAAAAAAAAAAAAAAAAAAAAA
>NW_026005769.1:469811-474174 GCF_001458135.2 Marmota marmota marmota | reverse complement strand
GGAAAGAAGAGAATTTTCTCCATTTAACAAAAGACAGCAAAGGGGATGGAAACAGTGAGAAAGAAGGCAAATTTAAAAAATGCAAAATGAGATGTCAGAAATTAGTCTAAGTACATAAGCAATCATAATAAATGTAAATGTTAAAATTACCCTGTTAAAAGACAAAGACTCTTAGGCTGTTGCCATTTATGAGACATACATAAAACAAAATAACACAAAAAGGTTGGAAATATACTCAAGTGTTAACTAAAAGGAAGTAGATGTAGGAATACCCATGCCTGACAGAGAAGATTTAAATAAAAATAAAGAATATTTAGTTCCTAATAGGTATAGTCCATGACAAAGGTAAAACTGCAATGAACCCTTACAGCACAGTTTAACATAGAGATCAGAAAATTATAATCATAGGGCAAAAAATTATTTACTCAGAAATCAACACATCAGGTACTAACTCACTAACCTGCTAACTACATAAAGACATCAGTATTAAAGTGATTAAATTAGCAAAGTTGAACATTTGTATGTTTGTATGAACAGAAAAGGCACACACTTTTTTTAAAATATACATTGAGTACTCATGAAATTAATGATGTGTTAAGTCAAAATAGAAAGCTCAATAAATTTGAAAAAATAATATCACCTATGGTTACATAGTAACCATTGGGGTCAATAATATAATGGTTTAATAATAAAATAATGCTTTGAAATCTATGCCCCCAGAAATAAGAGGGGGAAAAGCACACTTGTAATCTTGTAAAAGAAGAATTAACATGAATTGGTGTGAATATTCTATGTATACAACCAGAGATATGAAAAATTGTGCTCTATATGTGCAATAAGAATTGTAATGCATTCCACTGTCATGCATAAATAAAAAAGAAGGAATAAAATGGAAAGTATAAACCAATGAAAAGCAATCAAATCTCTATATAACAAAACTAGTAGGATGTAACAAAATAACTGCTCAGAGAAAAATGCATGGCCTTAAGTGCACTTATTCAAACATGAAAGCCAGCCACAGTGGTGTCTGCCTGTAACCCCATCTACTCAGGAGGCTATCATAAATTCCCAGGCAACTTAGTGAGACCCTGCCTCCAACTAAAATAAAAATGGACATAGGATATTACACAGTGGTAGAGTACCCCTGAGTTCTAGATCCAGTGCCAAAAAAATCAAACTTCAAGAAAAACTATAAACACAAATGAAAATAAAAGAAAGGAGTTAATAAAAATAAAACATAAACCAATAAAAGGAATAAAAATAAAATTAATCAATAAGTGAAAATGGTACTTTGAAATGACTAATGAAATAAATGAATGTTCTTTCTGATAAAGGAAGAGAAGATATAATTAATAATAAGACTAATAGCCCTGGCGGAGATTATTTCATTTGGAAAATAAATTTAAAAACTTAGATAAAATTATTTTCTAGAAAATCATAAAATACCAAAACTGGTAAAGAATTAGTATAAAACTGATTATCCCAATAACCACAGAAGGAATTAGAAGCCTAATCAAATATTTACCCTTAAAAATGGTGATATACAGCTTCTAAAATGGCCCATAATAGTTTCTCCTCTTCATATTCACATCTTTCCTCAATTTTCTTGCCTTGAACGTGGACTGGATCTTGTGACTTGCTTCTAGTGAGTAGAATGAGCAAAAGTAATGATGGATCCATTCCAAAATTAGGTTACAATAAGACTGACTTCCAGCTGGGTGGCATTCTGGTTTTCCCATGTTGGCATTGATGAAGCACATTACTGTATATCATGAGCTGACTTATGGAATAGTCTAGATGACATGAAGTTCAGAGAGTCCTCTGGATAATATCCAGTGAGAAATTGATGTCCTCAATTCAAAAACTCACCAGGAACTGAATCATAGTAACAGCCACGTGAGTGAGCAAAGAGGTGGCTCTGCTCCCAGTTGTACCTCATGATGACAGCAGCCCCAGTCAACACCTTGATCACAGTCTATGAGAGACCCATTTCACTATGCTGATTTGAGCCAGAAGCAAGCCCTGAGTTGTGCCTGGTGGCTTGACTATAGAAACTGTGAGGTCAGAAATGTTTCTATTGTTGGGGCTGGAGTTGTGACTCAGTAATAGAGTGCTTCCCTGACACATGTGAAGCACTGGATTCCATTCTCAGCACCACATAAGTAAATAAATAAGTAAAATAAAGATATTGTGTCCATCTACAACTAAAAAGTATTTTAAAAAATGTCTGTTGTTTAAATTCACTAAGTTTTGGGGTAATGTGTTATACAGCAATATGTAACTAATATAAATATAGGCAACAGGTTCAGATTTTCTTTGTCACATAAATAGTTCCTGAGCATACCAAAAGAGAAACTATCCAACTCACTTTAGAAAGTTCCATAACTCTTATGACATAAAGCAACAGGTTACATAAAGAATATTACAATCTAATGACACTGATGTAAAGTGCATGAATAAACATTTAACAAATGAAATCTACTGACATACTAAAGGAATCAAAACCAAATAGATTTTAGCTCCAAGAATGCAACAACTTAAAAAATTATTTCATACTTGCCATGTACTGCTCTAAGTTCTAGATTAATCATATATGATATATATGAGATATATATATATATCTCATATATATATATAAACTTATATATATATATATATAAACTTGCTCAACAAACTCATGAGATAGTTCTTATTGTTTAAAAAACTGAGGAGAGTAGAGGCTACAAGTCCACAGTTAATAAAATGGATGAAGAACTGAGATTTGAACCCATTTCACTATGCTGATTTGCCATTAAGGAAATCTATCAAGTAATTCACTATATTGCCTTTAAGAGATAATTACACCATCATTTTAATAGATGTATTTTTAAATATGACAAATTAAATACTCATTTCTCATTTAAACTAGACTCTTAGAAAACTGGAAGATATCAGAGATTTACAGCAAACATCAAACTTAGTGGTTAATTATTAGAAGCCTTATTTATCAAACTCAAGAATAAGACGAGGGTACCTACCATCATCATGATTCTTCTCCATCGTACTGAAGATTCTGATCAAGGGAATATAGTGAGAAATATGCTACTTTTGTAAGTATTCAAAAATAAGATGTAAATCATTATTATTTGCAGATGGAATTAATGTCTACTCAGAGAATTCAAGAAAAGCCATTATCAAGAATAGGGAAAACTCAGCTCTACTGAAGAGACAAGATATCAGGATTAAAAATCAATGTAAAGTCCCCAAATATTTAGACCTCAAACAACATACTTCTAAATAACACATACGGATCAAAGAAGTCTCAGAGAAATGTTAAAGTATTTTGAATTAAATAAAAAGGAAAAATTAAAACCAGTAGGTAGAGGGAAATTTAGAGTATTGGATTCATACAGGAGAAAGGGCAAATTGTCTAAAATCTAGAGTCTAAAATTCCACCTTGGTGCATAGGAAAATATGTAGTTTCAGCCTAAAGAAAGCAGCAGAAAAGAAAAAAAATCAGAATAGAAACCAATGAAATTAATAAAAGGAAAACCAAAGAGAAAAATCAGCCAATTCAGCAACTGGTTCTTTGAAATTAATGATTGGCAGGTAAAAAAGAAGAAAAAGAAGAAGAAAAAAGAAAACACAAATGATTCATATTGGAAGTGAAAGAAGAATCATCACTACAGATCTGTTAGACATTATAATAAGTATTATGACCAATTATATATATGCCTGTAACTTTGATAAATGGGCCAATGCCTTGAAAAACACAAACTACAAAATCCAAACAGATAATCTGAACAAATTGATATCTATTAAAGAAATGAAACCATTATAACCTTCCAAAATAGAAAGCACCATGCCCAGGTGGTTTCACTGGTTAATGCTCTCAAAACTTTAAATCCTTAAGTAAGAGATGATACACATTTTCTCCAGTGTCTTCTAGAAAAAGAAATATAAAGTAAATGTCCTAGCTCATCTGGGGAGGACAGCATTACAGTGTTTCCAAAAACAAAGACATCACAAGAAAGGGACACTATGGACTGATATCTCTTATGCAAAAATTCTGTGTAAAATATTAACAAACTGAATCCAATAATGTTTAAACAGAATTGTACACCATGAGAGTTTGGGTTGGGATATGAGATGTAGACATAAAAGTTCATGATTAGATGAGGAGAGCTGGAACTTGATCAGTTCATTAATTTGTTTAATGGATTAATAACTTGAAAGGACTACAGTATCAGGTAGGCAGGTAAGTGTAGGAAGGTAGACTGTGGTGGAGGAGGTAGACCACTGAGGGCATTACTTTAGGTTTCATATTTTGTTCCTGGCCTTTCACACACATACACTCTCTCTCTGCTTCATAGCTTCCATGAGA
>NW_026005769.1:429915-464130 GCF_001458135.2 Marmota marmota marmota | reverse complement strand
TCTGCTAGGAGCCTGAGGATACCACAGATGGAAGCTGCTTCTTCGGTTTGGATCCTGAGGGAAGACAACAGAACAGACATGCAGATAATATATGGCATGAGCACAAGGTCACCCTTTGTTGCTGCAAGCCATGGAGATGTCGTAGTTGTTTGTGTTAAGTTTTCTTCTGTTCCCTGCTTTGTGTCTACTTCCTCTGAATTAAATTTTGTTTGTCTTAGTCTTTGTCTTCCACATTAAAGGATTTCCTCAAATGTCTGGTCATCCTTGACTGTCCCCTCATTTCTAAGAGTGAGGAACTAAAGCTTATTGGAATTCTGTATGCAGACTGTAGGGGTTCTCAACTGCACAGAGCATAGTGAGTTTCCTGGACTTTTGTAAGTTTTGATTTTGGGGGGTACTGGAAATTGAACCCAGGTGCACTCTACCACTGAGCTACAACCAGAACCCTTTTTATTCTGTTTTTTAAATTTTGATATCTGGTCTCACTAAGTTATGAGGCTGGCCTTGAACTTGTGATCCTCCTGCCTCAAACTTCCTAGTAGCCAGGATTACAGGTGTGTGCTACCAGGCACAGCTAGAATTTCCTGGACATTTTAGGGGAGTCCCAAATATTATTCCCCAGAGAGGAAGACTCCAGTCTCTATCAGGGGGGCAGAGAGTCACAGTTGCATATGTTCGTGGAGCTGAGTGGGGGCATGAACCCCTTGCTGTGTAGCAGGTGGACCATCAATTTCTTCTGCTGCAGTGATCTCTGCAATGTGCTTGGTATCTCTGTGTCCAGCCTTTCTGGGACAAAGATCTCCAGTGTTCTGTCCATCTGGGAGAAGAAGTTTGGAGGTCTAATTTTTATCATACAAACTTTAAACCACACCACTTGTTTTCAGTCCAAATACACTCCTGCTCTCAGAGGTAGCTGGGGTGCCTCATTCCTGAATGTTTCTGAAGTTTGTTGCATAAATTGGTCTGCTTCTGAGTTCCCCCCACTGCCAAATTGGGTTTCCTCTTTCTCCAGTTTTCATACCTATTTTTCAGCTCCCAGTCATATACAATTATATGTATATAAAATTATATATTATATATTTAATCATAGATGGGACTTTATTTATTTATTCTTATGTGGTGCTGAGGATGGAACCCAGGGCCTCACACATGCTAGGCAAGCGCTCCACCACTGAGCCACCACCTCAGTCCCACTCCCAATCTTCTGTTGCACTTGTCTCTATCCTTCTGCCTTAGTCTTTTAACTGAAGGACCTTTCAAAACCTCTGTGCTGCCATTTTGGTGGGACTTTGAGGGAAGAAACAGCACAAGCTCCATTTGGAATATTTATCTATCTGCCGCGTTTGAACTAGAAGGACTGAGATGTGCTTTGAAGCCACAGGGAGATGCTATTTCTTCCCTCTCTTATTTGCACTGTGCTTGACTAAACTTTGCAAGACCTTCCTCAGGTTACCTTAATAATGGCTTATGATGTACCTATAGATGATAAAGAAAGAAAATGGGATATCTATGGTCTGAGTCAGTCAATCTACCCTTCTCTTGAGCTAGAGGGAAAGTTAAGCTTCCGTAGCAGACTACAGAGATGAGAGGGATAGGGTCTATGGAGAATTCAGGTATCGCTTAATAAAGGAGATTTGGGATGTTTCAAGATTAAGAGGAGTTTCCATTGAACGGAGTGAGGATTTATTAGTAATCAGAGGGCTAGTGGATAGCCCTGGAAGAATCAGCAGGCAGTAGAGCAAAGAGATAGGGAAGACATGCTGTTGAATGGGAATGAAGCTTCTAGAAGAGCTGGAAGGGTTGTGCCAAAAGAGCAAAGTGAAAAGCTAGTGCTTCTGCTTTTCTAGAACTGAGATGGGCCAAATCTTTGGACTCCATTTGTCCCCAAATCAGGAACTCTATCCATTTCCCGGGGCTTGCATCCCTTCTCTTAAATAAAATGCGAGTGATTCTTCCTAAGTGGGTTCATTTTTTGATATGGCCAAAAATTATGAATACTAATGTTTACACTCACATTCAGCCAGGCAGAGAGAGGAAGGGACCAGATACACCTGCATGTGTGTTCTGAGCCAATATTACCCTCTCCTCCTCCCACCTTCAGTCCAAGTCCTTGGTCCCTTATCTAGACAGTTAATGCCTTCATTCATTCATTCATTTATTCATTCATTCACTAAGTGCCAAGTGAGCACCAAACAGTGTTGTCGGCACTGGAGATATAGCAGGTAACACAACACAAAGTTCTTCAGGACTAAGAAGGATATTTCTATAGTGACACACACTGTATGCCTTATTCTTACTAAAACAAAATGACTGCATTAGCTTGTTCAGGATCTGATGAAGAATCCAGACCTAATAGGTCAGAGCAAAAAGGAACTATGGTAGCAATTGCTTCTCTCAATTTCACTGCCACTCTGGCTGAAGCCAACATTATCTCTCATCTGGATGACTGTTGTAGCTTCTTAGTCAGTCCCCAGCTTCTCCCTTTAACCCTTCTCCTTTCAGCTTATATGCATGTCATCTGACAAAGTGATCCTGTTCAAACCTAAGCAAGTGATTGTCATTTCTCTACTGAAAACCCTGTCCTGTCTCCCCATTTCATTCAGGGTAAAAGCCAAAACCTCACCATAGCTTGCCAAATCCTACCCCGTTAATGTTCATTTCTTCTCCAAATTCATCGAGTGCTCTCAACTTCACTAATCCTATTGCCATTTGGCATCTTTTCTATACTTCATTCAGCCCATCACACACCCCTCCTGCCTCAGGGCTGCCGTAATTGCTGTTCCCTCTGGTTGGGTTACTCTTTCTCCATGGCTTGTTCCTAGAACTGCTTCAAGAGTTGACTTCAAATTTTATTGAATTTTTTTTGGTTTTCCTTCTTCTTTTATTTTATTTTATTTTATTTTTTTGGTACTGGGGATTGAATCCAGGGGTGCTTAACCACTGAGCCGCATCCCCAGGCCTTTTTAAATTTTNGATCCACCTGTTCTTGATTTACCTATTCATAATTGCCCAAACTAGTAAGCAACTATACATTCACCTACTTATCAATATGTGAATAGAAATTAAAAAAAAATCCATACAATGGAATATTATTCAATGCTACAAATAAATGAGCTATTAAGTAACAAAACAAGCCAGGTGTGGAGGTGCACACCTGTAATCCCAGCAGTCAGGAAGCTGAGGCAGGAGGATTACAAGTTCAGAGCCAGCCTCAGCAAAAGTGAGGCACTAAGCTGTCAGGGGCTAGAAGGAAATTCTCCTTCAAAGAATAGCCTGACAGCCCCCTGGGAGACATCCTGCCTGGGAGACATCCTGCAGCTACCTATCTCCCTGGAACATCCTGCGGTTATCAGGATCATCAGACATCTTGCAGCTGGCAGTTTTACCACCCACATCCAGCAATTGCTGATTAGAGAGCTTCCCCATCCCCAGCATATAAATACCCCTGTGTGAACAATAAAAGTTTGCAACTTGATCAGAACTCCTGTCTTGCTGTCATCTCTGGTGTCTCTTGTCCCTTCATTCCTCCCCACCTAGGTTTGCGGCCCTTGTTGATGTGTCCTGCTACCCTTGTTGATGTGTCCTGCTGGCTGGGACACTAAGCAACTCAGTGAGACCATGTCTGTAAATAAAAAATACAAAATAGGGCTGGGGATGTGGCTCAGTGGTTCATTGTCTCTGAGTTCAATCCCCAGTACCCACCCCTCACCCCCACTAAAAAAAAGAAACAGAACAACATGGGTGAAGTAAGCAAAAGAGGTCATTCCAAAAGGCTACATATTATATGATGCCAAACAATCTGGAAATGACATTCTGTAAAATGCAAAACTATAGTGATGGCCATATAATAAAAAGATCAGTGGTCACTGGGGCTCCAGGTGAGGAGGGTAAAAAATGAATAGGGGAAGCAAAGGGGACTTAAAGGTAGTGAAACCATTTTGTATAATATTGAAATTGTGGTTACATGACACAGCATTATTCAAAAGCCACAGAACTTTACAGCATAAGGAAGTAATCTTAATGAAGCAAATTTTAAAAAATCATTTAGGAGATTGGGGATTCCAGGATGGAATGCAGAATGTGACCAAAGAATCAAATTGTAGGGTGGTGAGAGGAAGGGGGGATTAACCTAAGTAACTTTGAAAATCTGCAATCTGTAAACCTTAAAGTAAAAGAAACTGAAATTTATTGTGAGAAATTTATTTTCCGCAGGGGTATGGTTAACAATTCTTATACCAACATACATGTATACTGGAAGAATACAATTAAGTTAATGGATGTTCGAAAGTTTGAGCCTGATTCATCACTGTTGTAGTTTATAGATAAGCAAGAGAAGTAGACTAGAATCATCCACATGATTACAGATTAGAGTTGAAGTCATCATCATGTTTAGCTTACTATATAGATACAGATAGTTACATACAGAAATATTTATAGATATACATAGATTACAATACACACAAACATTTTGGTACTGTTGGCTGATAAGGCCTAAAAGCAACTACATCGTGATTAGATCTTGGTATCTAATACCATCCTCCAATAAAAGGAAACAGGGATCCTTGAAGAAGTAGCTGGTTTGACAACTGGAGCAGGAAATGCACAAAATAGGACTGGAATATTCTATGGTTTCAGAAAGTATGGGAGTACCCCCCAAAAAACCTAAACCCAAACACAGGAATAAATAAAAAAACATTTTTGGGATACGAAGAACATTGGATCTATTTGAAAGAGTTCCCAGTTACCTGAACAAATCTAAAAAGTATTATATTATAACCCAAATATAAAAATAAATGCTCATGAGTCAATACTGATACAAATCAAGCAGAATTGATAAATCTCCAGGGCATGAGAATTTCAAGTAATTTATGAAAATATTCTACCCACAACGAGGTGGAGCATCACTTCCCACTTTTTAGTGTGACCTGCCCATAGTAACTCTTCCTAAGGAGTACACTATGGAAGGTGGAAAAAAAGTAATTTTATAATGGAGGAGACTTATGACAAATTCTCAGCTAGTTGATCACAGAAACATCAACATTGACAAGTCATGTTGATCATATATTCCTATCATGTGATGGAAATGGCATTTACCTCTGTGATCTTCCTTCCCCAGATTTATAACCTCAGTCAAATCATGAGAAAAATATCAGAAAAATCTCTGTTAAGGCAGATTCCAGGAAGTACCTGAGCAGTACTCCTCAAAATGATCAAGGTCATGAGTAACAATGAAAGTCTGAGAAACTGTCACAGCTGAGAGGAGCCTACGGAAATGTGATAACTAAATGGAATGTGGTATCCTGGAACAGAAAAAAGGACATTAGGTAAAAACTAAGGAAATATGAATAACCAATGTACCTTAGTTAATAATAATGCATTGATTCATTCATTAAGTGTGTATAGTAATGTAAGTTGTTCATAATATAAAAATGAGGCATAGAGGGCTGGGGCTGTAGCTCAGTGGTAGAGCACTTGCCTTGCACATGTGAGCACTGGGTTCAATCCTCAGCACCATATAAAAATAAATAAATAAAATAAAGGCATGCTGTCCATCTACAACTATAATTTTTTTAATGAGGCATGGATTATGAGAACTCTCTATATTATCTTTGGAATGAATTCTTCTTTCTTTCTGTTCTTATTTTTTGTTTTAATGGTGCTGGGGATTGAATCCACCAAATCACACACACTAGGCAAGCACTCTACCACTGAGATACATCCCTCTCCTTATTTGGATTTTTTTTCCTATAAATCTAAAACTATTACAAAATGAAGTTTCTTGTAAAAGAAATCAAGATAAACCAGCAATGAGCAATTAGAAAGTAAATTGGGTAAAAGAGTTCCTTTCCCAAAAGCAACAGAAGTAGAAAATACCTAAGGAAAAACCAGATAAGAAGTGTGAGAGGCTTATAAAAAGAAGACTCTACAATTTTACAAAAGAACACTTGAAGAGATCTAAATATATGGAGATACACTCATGTTCCTGGATGGGAAACTCAATATTGTAAAGATATCAGTTATTTCCAAGCTAATCTATAAATTTAATTCAATCACAGTCAAATTCCCAGCAGGAGTTTTCACAGAACTTGACAAATTGATTAGAAATTTCATGTGTGAGAGAAAATGCACAAGAATAGCTAAGACAATTTTGAAAGAGAAGAACAATGGAAAGGGAGACTTGCTTGACCAGACATCCAAATATTTCATATATTTCTAGGAAAGAAAACTATGTGCTAGAGCTCTATTCAAAGTAGACAAAAATGGGTATGCCAAAATTCAGACCAATCAGAATGGACAAAGGCTCTAAATAGCCAATTTGCCCTGATGCAGGATTACTGGCCTAATAATCAGACCTAGCACAGGGATAGAGATAGGGAGCAATGGCACTGAATAGAGACCAGAAACACATCCATGTGTATGTGGTAATCTGGTATTTAATGAAGGCGGCTTTTCAAATCAGCAGAGAAAGAATGGTCTATTCAATAAATAGTATTGAGGCAATTGGCTATCCATTTGTGAAAAAAAATTAGATCCTTTCTTCACACCATTTAAAAGTGAAATTACAGACAAAGTAAAAGCAAAAGATATAAAATATAAAATATGACTCTAATATAAGAAAATATTGAAAAGTATGGTTATAATATTGATGTAGGGGGGAAACCGTCTTTTAAAGAAACCACAGAAAGCAAAAAAGATCTCAATGAAAAGACTGGTACATTTGATGCCATCAAAACTCTGAAATGTCTGCATAACAATAGGCACCATAAACAAAATTAATACACAAATGACAGATTGGGAGACACAATTGACAACTTTTATCCATGGTGGTCTTCCTTCTGTTTCTCTAAAACCCCCTTTATTTTTTTTCCCTTTACATATGTAAAATTTCTAGTCCTAGTGTCTGAAATGCTGCATCTGTGCTTAAATTCTCATGAGATCTGAATGATTTGCATTTCACCTCTTCATAGATGCCTTTCCTAACAGTCCAATACAAGCAGCCACTCCCCACCTTTCATAATCTACTCTGACACTCCTTTTTATTCTCCTCAGAACACTAACTGTTCCAGAAAGTGAGTCTGGGCAGGAGTATGGTAGCACCTGCCTGTAATCCCAGCCATTTGGGAAGCTGAGGCAGGAGGATTGCAAATTCAAAACTAGCCTCTGCAACTGAGCGAGGCCTCCATCTCCAGATTACAACTAGAAAGGACTGAGGATGTAGCTCATTGGTAAAGGGCTCCGGTTCAATCTCCGGTACAAAAATAAATAAATAAGAAAGAAAAGAGAAAGAAAAAAAGAAAGTGAGTCTGTATTTGTTCATTGCTTCTCTGTCAGGCCCATTAAACAGACTTGTTCTCTTAATTTCTGTATCTTCTGTATCCCCAGTGCCTACCACAGTGCATGGCATACAACAGATGCTCAATGAATATTTGTTAAATGAATTAATGTACAAATTTATAAATTATAATTATAGAAATTATAGAATTTAATACCCCACAGTGAATCTCACTATCATGTACACCCACAAAACTGAGATCCTAATTGGAATAAGATATATTCCATGCTTGTAAAATTATATCAAAAGGATTCTACTGTCACGTGTAGATAAAATGTACCAATAAAAATATGAAGTTCCTATGATTATATGGCCTTTTTTGAATACCCTTTATGTTCTTCAATATTTTGTGCCTGCTTCGTCTTCTGTGTACCTATAACTAATCCAACCCCAAACTGTCTGCCAGAAAAGTAAATCTCATCTCAATATGTCCTAGCATTTTTTTCTTAGAAATATCTCTTCTAGAATTCTCCATGATCCTTTTTCTGCTGCTGTTGAGGCTCCAGGATTGCAGCTTGGCTACCTATTATATAGAAAGGATGATGGTAAAAGGGAAGTCTGGGGACTTACCTTCATCCTAGGGGTCATCCTCACCTTTCTGTAATATTAGATTCCCTGCTTTCTGGCTTCTAGATCTCCCTCATTTTTGGATCATTCTTCATTATTTAATTTATTGACATATTTTAATAGTATGGATGTTTTATATCCCAAGAAAAAGAATGTCAAATTTTCCCCTCCTGTATGTTTTTGTCTGGATTCTTCATGGTCTGTGATTCCAGCTGAGGTTTTCAATATAATGAAATCAATCTGATGGAATGGGAGGAGATTATTCTGCCATTTTTCTATGTCTTTGTATATCAAATCTGGGGTTGACCATGTAGCTCTGTGGTCATCACTGATTTCAAATTTGTCATTCCAGTTAGGGGCCACATGATGACTTTGAAGCACAACCTAACATACCTGACATTTGCCACTACTTTTTAATTTTTTTTTTTGGTACTGGGGATTGAACTCAGGGGCACTCGACCACTGAGCCACATCCCCAGCCCTATTTTGTATTTTATTTAGAGACAGGGTCTCACAGAGTTGCTTAGCACCTTGCTTTTGCTGAGGCTGGCTTTGAACTCATGATCCCCCTGTGTCAGCCTCCTGAGTGGATGGGATTACAGATGTGTGCCACCATGCACAGCTCCCTTTTGGTATTTTTGATGTCTTTGAGGGCATTCACCAGGACATTCATGCACACCATGATGTTGTCATGGAAAGATGGTAGGAAGTATCTCAATCTTCATTTTAACACTTTTTGGAGGCAAGCACAAACTTGATGTGGCTGACAGAGCAGGGGAGCAGCCTCCTAGTCCTCCTCCCCAAAGGGCCTAGGGGAGGGAGATTGACAGAAGGGCAGTGGTGGGTACAAAGGGCTCTTCTGGATGGCCAAGTGCACACAGGTCTCCCACCTAAGCATGGAGCCATTGAACTTGGCCACCAGAAACCCCCAACTTCCTTCTTTTGGTGATGTGCTGCTACTCCCCTGTCTCAACACAGGGCATGAAGGGAACTGAGTCAGTCCTCTGCACAGCAGGCTCTCTGGAGAGGTCTGGGAGACATCCAGGCAGGGGTGAGGACCTCCAACCAGCAACCAGCAGAATCCAGGGACAGGTGATGCCAAACAGTCAGGGGACAGCTATGGAGGGGGTAGCAGCTGGAAATCTGTCTGCAGGCAGCAGAACCCAAGTAGGGGCTGGAGAACTAGGACTCTAGTCCTGAAGAGGCCCAGCAAAGACAATGTAAATCCCAGTCCCCAGGGTTTCATGGAGCTGGATGGGGCCCCAGGCACTGGAAAGGTCACCAGTGACCAGAGCAGAGGTGGATAAGGTTGGTACTGGGACACTCTTATCAGTCAGAGCCTAGAAACAAGACAGGAGAGAAGGACCAGAACACAGAATCAGGGTAAGACTGTAGGGAAGACAGGAATAGAGGCAGATGCTGGACTAGCAGAGTGGGCCTTGGCTTGCCCAGTATCATAATGGATGGCAGGGATGGGGGCTGGACCTAAAGTTGGGGTCGGAGAAATGATATCAAACTAAGTGATGTTTCTTATGCATCAGGCACCACTTTAAGTGCTTTCTGTGACTTATTTCATCCCCCCACACAAAAAAAGCCTAATAAGATGGATACACCACTGTTTGTGTTTTTAAAGTGAGGAAACTGAGGCATAGGATGCTAAGGAGGTTGCCCCAAGTCACATAGCAAGTAGAAGAGTCTAGTCTTGAACCTAGGAAGTTTGGTTCATCAGCATGTATTTAACCCCCTTCTCCGAGGCACGGTAGGCACACATCCTTGAGGGCCTAGCTGAGCAAGTTCCCCTGATTTTTTTTTGCACTTGACCACTGAGCCACATCCCCAGCCCTATTTTGTATTTTATTTGAAGACAGGGTCTCACTTAGTTGCTTAGCATCTCACTTTTGCTGAGGCTGGCTTTGAACTTGAGATCCAATGGAATGGCTCCAGCAACATTGCATACGAATGTACCTTTATCCTGCTGTCCCCAAAGTAGCCCTCAGCTCAGTCCCACATTGCTGAGCCCCAAATGACCTTGCCAGGAGCTCTCAATCCTGCTGAGCACCTGGCAGGTATTTTCCTATCATGGCAGCCATCACAGGCTGACAGGACTAGGGAATGGAAGGTTAGCAAGGCTGGATTTAGAGTTGAGGACAGTGGCTTGGGGCCTTTGGGGAGGCCTCCCTACACCCCAAACCTGCCCTGAGTGTAGATGAAGAAATTAATCATTTCCCTCAATCCTTCCAGTAGTTTCTCAAATTCATCATTCCTTGCTAACAAGAAGGAGCCAGACCACAGTGGTTTGGAGCCAGGTCAGACCCTCACTACAATTTGAGGGGCTTCACCGAAGTCTGGAGCATAATCCTCCTTCCCCAGGACAGCCTCCTGTTCTACTTCCCTTCTGCCCTGGATCTTCAAGCCAAATAGTTTCCCCTCCTGAATCCCCCAGCCCCAGACTTGCCTCTCTAGATCTGGCCGATGGAGAGCCCTTGCCCCAGCCCCCATTGCCTCCTTGGAACCAGCAAAGAGGAAGAGGTAAAGTGAAGAGGGAGGGCAGGTGGGGTCAGGGTGGTTGGGGAAAGTGAGGGAAGGAGAGTCCTAGGAAGATGGGCTCCTGTCCTCTTCTCTCCTTCCCCAGCACCACCAGTCAAGGGATGTTAGTTATGCGACTCTGAGTTCAGGGTTAAATCGCCCACAGTCGAAATAGGCGTATGTTTCTCAGTGGGTTCAAATCCCAGCTCTGCTTCTTCCTAGCTACATACAGTGGGTAGGGAACTCAACATTTCTGGGTGGCAGCTGCCTCCTCTCTGACATGGGCATACTGCTGGAACATACCTCACTGGTTTGTCATGTCCTTTAAATGAGATAATACATAGAAAGTATCCAGCACAGTGCCTGCATACAGAAAAGTTCAAAAGCTGGGTACGGTGGTGCAAAACCCTGTAATCCCATGTGTTCTGGAGGCTGAGGCAGGAGGATTGCAGATTTGAAGCCAGCCTCAGCAATTTAGGGAGGCTGTAAGCAACCTAGTGAGACTCTGTCTCAAGATTAGAATTACAAAGGTAGGATAGGGCTCAATGATTAAGCACCCTTAGGTTCAATCCTGGTAACAAATAAAAAAAAGTTTAATAAATGATAGCTATGACTGTTGCCGAGGTTGGTACCAGGTCTTCTGAAATCTGGAGCTACTAATATTTTCTGTTACAAGTATGATTACAGATGGTGATCCACAGGCCCTCCCCATGTACTGGTAGACTAAATGATGTATGACCCATGAGCCGTTCATATTCCTGTGGCCTGAGGAGCACAGAGCTAGGGTCCTGCAGCATGCATAAGCCAAGTAACTTTGGCTCCTTCCTCTCCCAGGACTTGGTACAGCCCTGTGCTTCCCATCCCTGCCCTCCTAGAATGAGGGAGTGGGTTGTATTGGCCAGGGGAAAGGGGAAGAGGAATCTGATAGGGGTGATGGATTTGATAGGAAAACTAGCCTGAACTGCTAGTCCAGTCCCCAGGCCACTGGCCCTGACTCCCAGGGTCTACGTGACCTATTGTTGTAGGAGAAGGCAACTCACATGATGATCAGGAGGCAAAGAGAGAGACTCCACTCACCAGATACAAAATATATGCCCCAGAGGCATGCCCCCAGTGTCCACCTCTTCCAGCCACACCCTACCTACCTTCACTTACTATCCGTGTTAATCCTGTCAGGGGATTAATTCACTGTCTGTGTTAAGACTCCCACAATCCAATCATTTCTCCTCTGAACCTTCTTGCATTGTCTCACACATGAGCTTTTGGGGGACCCCTCACATCCAAACCATAACACTCCCCTCCAGGGGGCTAGCATCAGTTTCCATCTAGCCCCAAGAGAAGAGCCAACTATGACTTCAATACACAAATCAGCCTGCTCTTTCCCAGACTAGACATGCACTTCTTTTGCTTTATCTAGGATTCTTCAGTCTCCTTCAACTGTATTTTGGTCCATTTCCAACCCTATTGATGGGTTCTCTCTGCCTCTCAGTATTTCAGGGTCAGAGTGTTTCCCCTGTGCTGTGCAGCCCCCTGGGATTGTGTGCTCAGCAGCACATCCTGTTGGATCTCTAGGCCCCACTGGACTGTGACCTCCTGAAGGGTCAGGCCCTGGCTCAGTAGCCTCTGTGCTTACTCTAGGATTTGGCACACACACCTTGGTCCAGGGCTTCTTGTCCCACTTGCCCACCTCATATTCTTTAGCTCTGATCTCAAACTATATCTAGATACCACCCACCTGCTCTGAGTCCTCATTATCCCCAGCCTGGATCACTACCATATGCTCCCAGTGCCCTGGGACCTCAGCAACTAGAAAAAGTGTCTTAAAACAATTCTATCAGATCCCATCCCTCTTCCTCCTCTACATCCTGCCATCTCACTCAGAACAAAAGCTAAACTTCTTTGAATGACTCATATGGCCCTATAGGGTCTCCTCCTCCCCTTTATCTCTCAGTCTTCATCTCCTCCCACCCTTCCTAGGCTCTCTCCAGCCATACTGGCTGTTTATCAAGCACATCAGCATGTGCTCACCTCAGGGCCTTGGCCTGAAGTGTTCTTCCCCTGGGTATATACTCAAGTTACTCCCTCACGTCCTTTGAGTCTTTGCTTAAATGTCACCTTCTTGATGAGACCCACCTGACCCTCTGTTACACCTGCCTTACTTCCCCATGCCCCTTGTTAATTCCATTTTCACTGTCTGATAGTATTTTCTACTTAACTGTTTGGTTGACTCTCTGTCCTCCCTGTCTTGAAAGTCAGCAACAGGAGACAGAGATATGTGCTTATTCATTTGCAACTATATTTCCAGTGTCTAGCACTGTACCTGGAACATAGCATCCAAGAGAAGAAGACAGTTTAGGTCAGTCTGGAGCCCTGCTGGGGAAAGGGAAGCCAGAGAAGGCTCTGGACTCAGACCTTGGCACTCAGCCTTGAACTATCCTTGCTTCCCTTGTCTGTAGCCTAAACAGGGCCCTTTTGGGGGGGTTCTTTCTGGGGGGTTCTATTGAAGGATGACAGGTTTGAGGACTCTGGTATGTAATCAGGATTCTGTCCCTTAACTCCCTCAATTATCTGGTCCCACACCATGTAGCAAGTGGGGAGGGATATTTAACTCAAGGATGTGTCTGCACCTGACGTTGTGCTTGACCTTCCCTAGTCCCTCCAGACAGCAACAGAAAGTCTCCGATTCTCTTCTGGAGTTGGTGCCACCACTCTTGCCTGATTACGGTTTAAAGGTCTGGGCAGGAATGCCTGGCTCCAGGGCCTTTTCCCATGTGACTGGCAAGCACTGTCTGGCCAAGCCAGGGACCCCAAATTCCAGCCCAGAGCTGGCAAAAAGCCCCTGCCCACTCACCCCAGGCAGAAAAAGCAGAGCCAGACTGGACCTAGGGCTCTGTAAGTAAGGCCCATGCATAGTGTGAGAGGCAAAGGGGGGGAAAGGAGCGGGGAAGGCCAAAGACAGGAAGGAAGAAGGGAGGGCAGGTGAGCAAGAAAGAAGGGTATGTGTTAAGAGCAAGAAAAGTCACCTATTGTTAGACTGCCTGAGCTGACAACCACAGTGTGTGTGTGTGTGTGTGTGTGTGTGTGTGTGTGTGTAGCAGGGATTGAACTCATGGACACTTGACCACTGAGCCACATCCCCAAAGCCTCACAGTCCTCCTGCCTCAGCCTCCCCAGTTGCTGGGATTACAGGTGTGTGCCACCACACCTGGCCAACCCCAGTGGTTTTCAAACTCCATTCCTTGGAGTGCTTCAGGAGGTTTCCAGGGACTCTGAAGCACAAGTGGGAGCCCAGTAGGTGGGACTGTTGAGTCCCATTGCTTCTCAACCAGAATGACACCTGGTGACTTGATGGAACATTGAGTTTTCACACGGGGTTTTGCTTAATGGAAGGTTTATGTGGCTAAAATGGGAAGGAAGAGATGGAGAGGAGAAGAAAGAGGGAGGAAGGAAGGGAGTGAGGGGTAATTGGGGGACTCCCAAACAGGGAGATCAATGAGGGAGCTGGAAGGGCTCTAGGCTGTGCTCCCTTCTGTGCTGTGGCCTCTCCTCCAGCCCTGTGGGCCTCCAGGGGTGCAGGCATCAAACAAGAAGGTGCATTGCTTTGACTGGGAAGGGATATTGGGGAGGGCTGCTAAAGGTGGGGGGTGGTGATCTAATTTTCTGAGGATTTAGAAGGTCTATGGATGTGCTTTTGGGTTCCACAAATAATGAAATATTCTCTACCAAATTATGAATATGGAAACACTCTGAGAAACTTTTGGATTTTTGTTCTTTGTAACTCACTGGGGGCCTGATGAAGAAATATGTTTTCCAAAAGGCAGAGAAAACTAACAAAAGCTAGAAAGCTCTAGCTCTGGCCTGCTCAGGAGAGGAAGCACNTTTGTCTTAGTCTTTGTCTTCCACATTAAAGGATTTCCTCAAATGTCTGGTCATCCTTGACTGTCCCCTCATTTCTAAGAGTGAGGAACTAAAGCTTATTGGAATTCTGTATGCAGACTGTAGGGGTTCTCAACTGCACAGAGCATAGTGAGTTTCCTGGACTTTTGTAAGTTTTGATTTTGGGGGGTACTGGAAATTGAACCCAGGTGCACTCTACCACTGAGCTACAACCAGAACCCTTTTTATTCTGTTTTTTAAATTTTGATATCTGGTCTCACTAAGTTATGAGGCTGGCCTTGAACTTGTGATCCTCCTGCCTCAAACTTCCTAGTAGCCAGGATTACAGGTGTGTGCTACCAGGCACAGCTAGAATTTCCTGGACATTTTAGGGGAGTCCCAAATATTATTCCCCAGAGAGGAAGACTCCAGTCTCTATCAGGGGGGCAGAGAGTCACAGTTGCATATGTTCGTGGAGCTGAGTGGGGGCATGAACCCCTTGCTGTGTAGCAGGTGGACCATCAATTTCTTCTGCTGCAGTGATCTCTGCAATGTGCTTGGTATCTCTGTGTCCAGCCTTTCTGGGACAAAGATCTCCAGTGTTCTGTCCATCTGGGAGAAGAAGTTTGGAGGTCTAATTTTTATCATACAAACTTTAAACCACACCACTTGTTTTCAGTCCAAATACACTCCTGCTCTCAGAGGTAGCTGGGGTGCCTCATTCCTGAATGTTTCTGAAGTTTGTTGCATAAATTGGTCTGCTTCTGAGTTCCCCCCACTGCCAAATTGGGTTTCCTCTTTCTCCAGTTTTCATACCTATTTTTCAGCTCCCAGTCATATACAATTATATGTATATAAAATTATATATTATATATTTAATCATAGATGGGACTTTATTTATTTATTCTTATGTGGTGCTGAGGATGGAACCCAGGGCCTCACACATGCTAGGCAAGCGCTCCACCACTGAGCCACCACCTCAGTCCCACTCCCAATCTTCTGTTGCACTTGTCTCTATCCTTCTGCCTTAGTCTTTTAACTGAAGGACCTTTCAAAACCTCTGTGCTGCCATTTTGGTGGGACTTTGAGGGAAGAAACAGCACAAGCTCCATTTGGAATATTTATCTATCTGCCGCGTTTGAACTAGAAGGACTGAGATGTGCTTTGAAGCCACAGGGAGATGCTATTTCTTCCCTCTCTTATTTGCACTGTGCTTGACTAAACTTTGCAAGACCTTCCTCAGGTTACCTTAATAATGGCTTATGATGTACCTATAGATGATAAAGAAAGAAAATGGGATATCTATGGTCTGAGTCAGTCAATCTACCCTTCTCTTGAGCTAGAGGGAAAGTTAAGCTTCCGTAGCAGACTACAGAGATGAGAGGGATAGGGTCTATGGAGAATTCAGGTATCGCTTAATAAAGGAGATTTGGGATGTTTCAAGATTAAGAGGAGTTTCCATTGAACGGAGTGAGGATTTATTAGTAATCAGAGGGCTAGTGGATAGCCCTGGAAGAATCAGCAGGCAGTAGAGCAAAGAGATAGGGAAGACATGCTGTTGAATGGGAATGAAGCTTCTAGAAGAGCTGGAAGGGTTGTGCCAAAAGAGCAAAGTGAAAAGCTAGTGCTTCTGCTTTTCTAGAACTGAGATGGGCCAAATCTTTGGACTCCATTTGTCCCCAAATCAGGAACTCTATCCATTTCCCGGGGCTTGCATCCCTTCTCTTAAATAAAATGCGAGTGATTCTTCCTAAGTGGGTTCATTTTTTGATATGGCCAAAAATTATGAATACTAATGTTTACACTCACATTCAGCCAGGCAGAGAGAGGAAGGGACCAGATACACCTGCATGTGTGTTCTGAGCCAATATTACCCTCTCCTCCTCCCACCTTCAGTCCAAGTCCTTGGTCCCTTATCTAGACAGTTAATGCCTTCATTCATTCATTCATTTATTCATTCATTCACTAAGTGCCAAGTGAGCACCAAACAGTGTTGTCGGCACTGGAGATATAGCAGGTAACACAACACAAAGTTCTTCAGGACTAAGAAGGATATTTCTATAGTGACACACACTGTATGCCTTATTCTTACTAAAACAAAATGACTGCATTAGCTTGTTCAGGATCTGATGAAGAATCCAGACCTAATAGGTCAGAGCAAAAAGGAACTATGGTAGCAATTGCTTCTCTCAATTTCACTGCCACTCTGGCTGAAGCCAACATTATCTCTCATCTGGATGACTGTTGTAGCTTCTTAGTCAGTCCCCAGCTTCTCCCTTTAACCCTTCTCCTTTCAGCTTATATGCATGTCATCTGACAAAGTGATCCTGTTCAAACCTAAGCAAGTGATTGTCATTTCTCTACTGAAAACCCTGTCCTGTCTCCCCATTTCATTCAGGGTAAAAGCCAAAACCTCACCATAGCTTGCCAAATCCTACCCCGTTAATGTTCATTTCTTCTCCAAATTCATCGAGTGCTCTCAACTTCACTAATCCTATTGCCATTTGGCATCTTTTCTATACTTCATTCAGCCCATCACACACCCCTCCTGCCTCAGGGCTGCCGTAATTGCTGTTCCCTCTGGTTGGGTTACTCTTTCTCCATGGCTTGTTCCTAGAACTGCTTCAAGAGTTGACTTCAAATTTTATTGAATTTTTTTTGGTTTTCCTTCTTCTTTTATTTTATTTTATTTTATTTTTTTGGTACTGGGGATTGAATCCAGGGGTGCTTAACCACTGAGCCGCATCCCCAGGCCTTTTTAAATTTTCTTTTGAGAAAGGATCTCACTAAGTTGCTTAGGGCCTTGCTAAGTTGCTGAGGCTGGCTTTGAACTTGGGGTCCTCCTGCCTCAGCCTCCCAAGCTTTGGGATTACAGGTGTGCACCACCACACTGGGTTTTCCTCTACTTTTAATGGCACACCCCACCCCCAAATCCCATATTCACTCTTCTGTCTTCCTGTTTGATTTTTCTGTATAGTTCTCATCATCTAGTAGACTTTTCATACAATCTGTCTCGTGAATACCTGTGTATCTTCACTAAAACACAAGCTCTAAAACAACCAACATTTTTGTCTATTTATTGAACACTTACTCTTTGTCTGCAGGACTCCAGCCTCATCACCTAGTCTAGGCACAGAGCACATTCTCAAAAAATACCTGTTGAGTGAATGAATAAATGAGCAGAAGAACATGGAAGGGCTTGTTGGCCAGTGGTTTTGGAATTTTTTTAACAGCAAATGCCAGACTGTTGAACACCACAGACCTGGTGGGTATGTCTGACCCCACCAGGCCATTTTGCTCCCCACCCGACCCCTGCTTCTTGGCAGGGAGAAGGATGGAAGAGGATAAAATGTTGGGCCCACTCCCAAAGGAGCAGAAAGATCCTCCTTTGAAGGCCCAGCCATGCCAGGCTCATGACTGCTTCCTAGCTGGACATTCTAAACCTTTAAGGTTTTTTTTTTCTTTCCCCCCAAATGGAAATTGTTTTACTGCTTGTTTTCTTCTCATTACAAAAGTAATGAATGTCCACAGTAAACAATTTTATGTGCTCCATAAATAAGATGGAGTTCCCCTCCCCAACCTTGTCCCTCCAGTATCTCCTCTCTCAACCTCTACTTACCTGCTTTTATTCTCTTATCAACTAACTATATCAGGAATCTCTTTCTGAATTGATATTTTTTAAAACAGTGACATTGTTGTTTTTAATGGCTGCTGTGTATGAATTCACCATAATTCATTAAAGCAAGCTGCTGTTTTTCACTATGATAAACAGCCTGGCAGTGAACATCCTGGTACGTACATCTTTGCTCTCTTGACCCATTATTTCCTTAGGATGAATTCCCAGAAGTGCAATTGCTGGGCCACCTGAGCTTCTGGTTGGAAGACTTCTGATACTATTGTCCAAATGTGGGAGGACTCCAATTCTAAGGGAATTGGAGTGACCCTCTGCCCTGTATTTTCCCCACATAGTTCTTTTGCCTTGCTCACGCTGTTTCCTCTAAGGAGATCTATGAAGGACAGAAGAAAAATTCTCATTTCATGCTTCTTAGCAATGGGATATTGTATACCAGGCACTGTTCTAGATGTTTTATACATATTAATTTGTTTACTCCTCATAATAATGTTAAGAATGTACTGTGTGTGTGTGTGTTTGTGTGTGTGTGTGTGTACAGGGGACTTAAGCCAAGGGGTACTTTATCACTAAGCCATGTCCTAAGTCCTTTTTGTTTTTTATTTTGCCAAAGGGTCTTACTAAGTTGCCCAGGTTGGCCTTGAACTTGAAATCCTCTTGCCTCAGCCTCTGTGGGCTCTGAGATTACAAATATGCACCATTGTGCCTGTCTTGAAGGTAATTCTATTGTTAGCTCCACTTTACAGATGAAAAATCGAGGCTGAGAGATGAAGTCACTTGCCTAAGGTCATACAGCTGGCAGGGAACAGGTAGTAGACACAAAGCCAGGCAGTCTTAGATCAAAACCTGGACTTGTGGCCCCTCACTTTGCAATATTGCTTCTAAAGCCAGGCTTTGGAGCATAACAGCACTGTATTTGCTGATTACTTGCCTCTGTAGCTGCATGATGCTTGGCAAATCACTTCACTTCTCTGAACCTCAGTTTCCTCGGTGTAAATATGAATCACTGTTTCCTCACCTGGTTTTCAGGAAGAATCTACGTGCTAATGTATGGCAAGAGGCACAAAATAGAATGGGTACTTGATAAATGTGACTTCCCTGCTCCCCCCATGACCTGACCCTCTAACACTCCCTCTCCTCAACCCCATGACTGGAGATCCCGTGGGAAAGAAAATGACGGCTTGACTCTCCCCCTGAGGTTTCCAAGCCTTGTGTTCCTGCTTCTTTCTCACGCCATCTCCCTCCCAGGCCAGAGCCCAGGAAGTGTACATTTCAGAAACTCTGCCCCCATGCACAGCCAGATGACCCCATGGTGGCAGACAGAGAGCTGGGGCAGGCCTGTCCCACCCCACTTCCCATCCTCTTGTGCTAGAGGTGGGGCAGGAAGGATGGTTGGCTCCTCTTCCCCACTCCCACTTTCCCTGCTCCCTAGTCCCTGGGCCCAGCTTGCCTCAGCTTCTGGGCCTCTGAAATCATGGCTCCAGTCCATGCACTGGGCGCTAGGCCAGCTCCTCCAGGCCCAGGCTCCCGGCAGAGTCTTGGCCTTTGCTCCCTGAAGACTCCTCACTGTCCTGTCAGCCTGTCAGCGTGGCCCTCTTCCCCTGGATTATTGTACAGAAATAGTCCCGGGCCCAGCTTCCCCTCCTCTCCCCACCCTCCCCAGCGCCCTGCCCTGAGCTTCTCCACCGCTGGACTCTGATCTCTCCTCCAGCACTACGTTTCCTCCTCCTCCCTCTTCTCTCCTCTCTCTTGCTCTTTGTGGCTGAGACTTGACCTCTACTTTTTGGAGGCAAGCACAAACTTGATGTGGCTGACAGAGCAGGGGAGCAGCCTCCTAGTCCTCCTCCCCAAAGGGCCTAGGGGAGGGAGATTGACAGAAGGGCAGTGGTGGGTACAAAGGGCTCTTCTGGATGGCCAAGTGCACACAGGTCTCCCACCTAAGCATGGAGCCATTGAACTTGGCCACCAGAAACCCCCAACTTCCTTCTTTTGGTGATGTGCTGCTACTCCCCTGTCTCAACACAGGGCATGAAGGGAACTGAGTCAGTCCTCTGCACAGCAGGCTCTCTGGAGAGGTCTGGGAGACATCCAGGCAGGGGTGAGGACCTCCAACCAGCAACCAGCAGAATCCAGGGACAGGTGATGCCAAACAGTCAGGGGACAGCTATGGAGGGGGTAGCAGCTGGAAATCTGTCTGCAGGCAGCAGAACCCAAGTAGGGGCTGGAGAACTAGGACTCTAGTCCTGAAGAGGCCCAGCAAAGACAATGTAAATCCCAGTCCCCAGGGTTTCATGGAGCTGGATGGGGCCCCAGGCACTGGAAAGGTCACCAGTGACCAGAGCAGAGGTGGATAAGGTTGGTACTGGGACACTCTTATCAGTCAGAGCCTAGAAACAAGACAGGAGAGAAGGACCAGAACACAGAATCAGGGTAAGACTGTAGGGAAGACAGGAATAGAGGCAGATGCTGGACTAGCAGAGTGGGCCTTGGCTTGCCCAGTATCATAATGGATGGCAGGGATGGGGGCTGGACCTAAAGTTGGGGTCGGAGAAATGATATCAAACTAAGTGATGTTTCTTATGCATCAGGCACCACTTTAAGTGCTTTCTGTGACTTATTTCATCCCCCCACACAAAAAAAGCCTAATAAGATGGATACACCACTGTTTGTGTTTTTAAAGTGAGGAAACTGAGGCATAGGATGCTAAGGAGGTTGCCCCAAGTCACATAGCAAGTAGAAGAGTCTAGTCTTGAACCTAGGAAGTTTGGTTCATCAGCATGTATTTAACCCCCTTCTCCGAGGCACGGTAGGCACACATCCTTGAGGGCCTAGCTGAGCAAGTTCCCCTGATTTTTTTTTTGCACTTGACCACTGAGCCACATCCCCAGCCCTATTTTGTATTTTATTTGAAGACAGGGTCTCACTTAGTTGCTTAGCATCTCACTTTTGCTGAGGCTGGCTTTGAACTTGAGATCCAATGGAATGGCTCCAGCAACATTGCATACGAATGTACCTTTATCCTGCTGTCCCCAAAGTAGCCCTCAGCTCAGTCCCACATTGCTGAGCCCCAAATGACCTTGCCAGGAGCTCTCAATCCTGCTGAGCACCTGGCAGGTATTTTCCTATCATGGCAGCCATCACAGGCTGACAGGACTAGGGAATGGAAGGTTAGCAAGGCTGGATTTAGAGTTGAGGACAGTGGCTTGGGGCCTTTGGGGAGGCCTCCCTACACCCCAAACCTGCCCTGAGTGTAGATGAAGAAATTAATCATTTCCCTCAATCCTTCCAGTAGTTTCTCAAATTCATCATTCCTTGCTAACAAGAAGGAGCCAGACCACAGTGGTTTGGAGCCAGGTCAGACCCTCACTACAATTTGAGGGGCTTCACCGAAGTCTGGAGCATAATCCTCCTTCCCCAGGACAGCCTCCTGTTCCACTTCCCCTCTGCCCTGGATCTTCAAGCCAAATAGTTTTCCCTCCTGAATCCCCCAGCCCCAGACTTGCCTCTCTAGATCTGGCCGATGGAGAGCCCTTGCCCCAGCCCCCATTGCCTCCTTGGAACCAGCAAAGAGGAAGAGGTAAAGTGAAGAGGGAGGGCAGGTGGGGTCAGGGTGGTTGGGGAAAGTGAGGGAAGGAGAGTCCTAGGAAGATGGGCTCCTGTCCTCTTCTCTCCTTCCCCAGCACCACCAGTCAAGGGATGTTAGTTATGCGACTCTGAGTTCAGGGTTAAATCGCCCACAGTCGAAATAGGCGTATGTTTCTCAGTGGGTTCAAATCCCAGCTCTGCTTCTTCCTAGCTACATACAGTGGGTAGGGAACTCAACATTTCTGGGTGGCAGCTGCCTCCTCTCTGACATGGGCATACTGCTGGCACATACCTGACTGGTTTGTCATGTCCTTTAAATGAGATAATACATAGAAAGTATCCAGCACAGTGCCTGCATACAGAAAAGTTCAAAAGCTGGGTACGGTGGTGCAAAACCCTGTAATCCCATGTGTTCTGGAGGCTGAGGCAGGAGGATTGCAGATTTGAAGCCAGCCTCAGCAATTTAGGGAGGCTGTAAGCAACCTAGTGAGACTCTGTCTCAAGATTAGAATTACAAAGATAGGATAGGGCTCAATGATTAAGCACCCTTAGGTTCAATCCTGGTAACAAATAAAAAAAGTTTAATAAATGATAGCTATGACTGTTGCCGAGGTTGGTACCAGGTCTTCTGAAATCTGGAGCTACTAATGTTTTCTGTTACAAGTATGATTACAGATGGTGATCCACAGGCCCTCCCCATGTACTGGTAGACTAAATGATGTATGACCCATGAGCCCTTCATATTCCTGTGGCCTGAGGAGCACAGAGCTAAGGTCCTGCAGCATGCATAAGCCAAGTAACTTTGGCTCCTTCCTCTCCCAGGACTTGGTACAGCCCTGTGCTTCCCATCCCTGCCCTCCTAGAATGAGGGAGTGGGTTGTATTGGCCAGGGGAAAGGGGAAGAGGAATCTGATAGGGGTGATGGATTTGATAGGAAAACTAGCCTGAACTGCTAGTCCAGTCCCCAGGCCACTGGCCCTGACTCCCAGGGTCTACGTGACCTATTGTTGTAGGAGAAGGCAACTCACATGATGATCAGGAGGCAAAGAGAGAGACTCCACTCACCAGATACAAAATATATGCCCCAGAGGCATGCCCCCAGTGTCCACCTCTTCCAGCCACACCCTACCTACCTTCACTTACTATCCGTGTTAATCCTGTCAGGGGATTAATTCACTGTCTGTGTTAAGACTCCCACAATCCAATCATTTCTCCTCTGAACCTTCTTGCATTGTCTCACACATGAGCTTTTGGGGGACCCCTCACATCCAAACCATAACACTCCCCTCCAGGGGGCTAGCATCAGTTTCCATCTAGCCCCAAGAGAAGAGCCAACTATGACTTCAATACACAAATCAGCCTGCTCTTTCCCAGACTAGACATGCACTTCTTTTGCTTTATCTAGGATTCTTCAGTCTCCTTCAACTGTATTTTGGTCCATTTCCAACCCTATTGATGGGTTCTCTCTGCCTCTCAGTATTTCAGGGTCAGAGTGTTTCCCCTGTGCTGTGCAGCCCCCTGGGATTGTGTGCTCAGCAGCACATCCTGTTGGATCTCTAGGCCCCACTGGACTGTGACCTCCTGAAGGGTCAGGCCCTGGCTCAGTAGCCTCTGTGCTTACTCTAGGATTTGGCACACACACCTTGGTCCAGGGCTTCTTGTCCCACTTGCCCACCTCATATTCTTTAGCTCTGATCTCAAACTATATCTAGATACCACCCACCTGCTCTGAGTCCTCATTATCCCCAGCCTGGATCACTACCATATGCTCCCAGTGCCCTGGGACCTCAGCAACTAGAAAAAGTGTCTTAAAACAATTCTATCAGATCCCATCCCTCTTCCTCCTCTACATCCTGCCATCTCACTCAGAACAAAAGCTAAACTTCTTTGAATGACTCATATGGCCCTATAGGGTCTCCTCCTCCCCTTTATCTCTCAGTCTTCATCTCCTCCCACCCTTCCTAGGCTCTCTCCAGCCATACTGGCTGTTTATCAAGCACATCAGCATGTGCTCACCTCAGGGCCTTGGCCTGAAGTGTTCTTCCCCTGGGTATATACTCAAGTTACTCCCTCACGTCCTTTGAGTCTTTGCTTAAATGTCACCTTCTTGATGAGACCCACCTGACCCTCTGTTACACCTGCCTTACTTCCCCATGCCCCTTGTTAATTCCATTTTCACTGTCTGATAGTATTTTCTACTTAACTGTTTGGTTGACTCTCTGTCCTCCCTGTCTTGAAAGTCAGCAACAGGAGACAGAGATATGTGCTTATTCATTTGCAACTATATTTCCAGTGTCTAGCACTGTACCTGGAACATAGCATCCAAGAGAAGAAGACAGTTTAGGTCAGTCTGGAGCCCTGCTGGGGAAAGGGAAGCCAGAGAAGGCTCTGGACTCAGACCTTGGCACTCAGCCTTGAACTATCCTTGCTTCCCTTGTCTGTAGCCTAAACAGGGCCCTTTTGGGGGGGTTCTTTCTGGGGGGTTCTATTGAAGGATGACAGGTTTGAGGACTCTGGTATGTAATCAGGATTCTGTCCCTTAACTCCCTCAATTATCTGGTCCCACACCATGTAGCAAGTGGGGAGGGATATTTAACTCAAGGATGTGTCTGCACCTGACGTTGTGCTTGACCTTCCCTAGTCCCTCCAGACAGCAACAGAAAGTCTCCGATTCTCTTCTGGAGTTGGTGCCACCACTCTTGCCTGATTACGGTTTAAAGGTCTGGGCAGGAATGCCTGGCTCCAGGGCCTTTTCCCATGTGACTGGCAAGCACTGTCTGGCCAAGCCAGGGACCCCAAATTCCAGCCCAGAGCTGGCAAAAAGCCCCTGCCCACTCACCCCAGGCAGAAAAAGCAGAGCCAGACTGGACCTAGGGCTCTGTAAGTAAGGCCCATGCATAGTGTGAGAGGCAAAGGGGGGGAAAGGAGCGGGGAAGGCCAAAGACAGGAAGGAAGAAGGGAGGGCAGGTGAGCAAGAAAGAAGGGTATGTGTTAAGAGCAAGAAAAGTCACCTATTGTTAGACTGCCTGAGCTGACAACCACAGTGTGTGTGTGTGTGTCAGTGTGTGTGTGTGTGTGTGTGTAGCAGGGATTGAACTCATGGACACTTGACCACTGAGCCACATCCCCAAAGCCTCACAGTCCTCCTGCCTCAGCCTCCCCAGTTGCTGGGATTACAGGTGTGTGCCACCACACCTGGCCAACCCCAGTGGTTTTCAAACTCCATTCCTTGGAGTGCTTCAGGAGGTTTCCAGGGACTCTGAAGCACAAGTGGGAGCCCAGTAGGTGGGACTGTTGAGTCCCATTGCTTCTCAACCAGAATGACACCTGGTGACTTGATGGAACATTGAGTTTTCACACGGGGTTTTGCTTAATGGAAGGTTTATGTGGCTAAAATGGGAAGGAAGAGATGGAGAGGAGAAGAAAGAGGGAGGAAGGAAGGGAGTGAGGGGTAATTGGGGGACTCCCAAACAGGGAGATCAATGAGGGAGCTGGAGGGGCTCTAGGCTGTGCTCCCTTCTGTGCTGTGGCCTCTCCTCCAGCCCTGTGGGCCTCCAGGGGTGCAGGCATCAAACAAGAAGGTGCATTGCTTTGACTGGGAAGGGATATTGGGGAGGGCTGCTAAAGGTGGGGGGTGGTGATCTAATTTTCTGAGGATTTAGAAGGTCTATGGATGTGCTTTTGGGTTCCACAAATAATGAAATATTCTCTACCAAATTATGAATATGGAAACACTCTGAGAAACTTTTGGATTTTTGTTCTTTGTAACTCACTGGGGGCCTGATGAAGAAATATGTTTTCCAAAAGGCAGAGAAAACTAACAAAAGCTAGAAAGCTCTAGCTCTGGCCTGCTCAGGAGAGGAAGCACAAAGTCCTCCTCAGAGGCTGTAGGGCCTGGGGAGCTGGGCATTGGACTTAGCAGTACATCAAGCCCTGCAGAGGGCAGGGTGTGCATGGGTTTGTGGGCTGGGAGGGGGGTGAGTGGGTTGGGGGCAGGAGCATTCTGGATCAAGTGGGGGCGGGCTGGTGTTGGAGGCAGTTGAGGAATCCAGGATGGCTCTAGAAGGGAGGTTCCCTAGCCCTGCGGCTCTTGCTCTTATTCATTTGCAACCCACTGTATGTAGCTAGGAAGAAGCAGAGCTGGGATTTGAACCCACTGAGAAACATACGCCTATTTCAACTGTGGGTGATTTAACCCTGAACTCAGAGTCGCATAACTAACATCCCTTGATTGGTGGTGCTGGGGAAGGAGAGAAGAGGACAGGAGCCCATCTTCCTAGGACTCTCCTTCCCTCACTTTCCCCAACCACCCTGACCCCACCTGCCCTCCCTCTTCACTTTACCTCTTCCTCTTTGCTGGTTCCAAGGAGGCAATGGGGGCTGGGGCAAGGAATCCAGGCTGGCTCTAGAAGGGAGGTTCCCTAGCCCTGCGGCCAGGCCTGCCCCCCCCCAGCGTTGCCATAGTGCTCTGTGGGTCTTCCCAGCAGCTTGCCAGGCGGAATGTGGCCTGGACAGTTTCCCAGAATGTAATCAAGATGTAAATGGGGGGCCAGGAGGAGCTGGTCAATATTACTGTCCCCTCCTCAGGCCTGTATGGGGCTGGCTTGGACTGGCCTGACCAGGACAATCTCCTGGTTGGCTCTGCTCTGGGGCAGAGTGGTTGTGGAGTGTCAGCTTCCCCTCCTGGTGGGTCCTGAGACATGGGACATGCCCACTGGGGCAGCGTGTCCTGGGGTCCCTCACAGGCTCTCTTGCCCACCTTTTTCCCTGCGCCCAGTTGGGAAGATGTGTCTTTGGGTGTGTGAGCTGGGTTGAAGACATCTGGCAGAGATATGCAGGGACATCAGGACAATTCTGCCTTATTGGTGGAGCTCAAAGCAAAATTCCCAGGAGGCCCAGTGCTCATGGTTTAGAGGCAAAGCAAGGGTTGCCTCAACTAGCACAGCCACCTTAGGTCCATCTGTCTATGTCCTCTGAGACCATTCGTTCTGTTTGATGCCAGGGAACTGAGGCACACACAGGGCCCCTTTCCCCATTTGAGTGGCACTGCAGTGACTCCTGACACACCTTCTCTGCCCCCCTCTGAGCTTCTGATTTTTGATGAAACTGTAGGAGCCATCTTGAGTCTAAGATGTCAGCATCCAAGAGGAGTGCTTTCCTTCACCCCAACTCCTAGGACGGGCACTGTTCCAGGGTCAAGGTTATGCAGCATGAATGTTCCAGGACCATCCCAAATTCCAACATGCCGTCTCTTTACTCCTTGAAAAAAACATCAAAATGAGCCTCGAGTGCCAACATTTTGGTATGCAAATGTCGAAGACTTCCTTGGCACCTGTGAACTCACACTATGGTGTCGGTATCTGAGTTATTTCTATGTTCCAGTCTCTGTTGTGTCACTTAATAGGCTTATGGTCCTGACAAATGAAACCCTCTCCCTTCTTAGGTTCTGTTGGCCTCATCTTTTCAATGAGGAACTCGATTAGGAACAAATCATCCTTGAGGCTACTTCTGTCCATGACATCCCTCTGAGACATGACCTGGGGACTTCCAGGCATGGGACATCTCTTCCTCTGATTCCTTGGCCTTTTCTCTGAAGGAGATAGTGGATTGCAGCCATGAACTCTGTTAGTGGACAGATCTTGGCTGAAGTCCCTGATCTGCTGCTTCCTGCATGGGTGACTCTGCGAAAGTCACTTTTCTTCGTAGAGAATCACTCTTCGAGTCTGCAATGAAACTGTTGGAGTGGGGGTGTAGTTCAGTGGCAGAGTCCTTATGTAACATGTACAAGATCCTGGGTTCCATCCCCAGCACCATTAAAAAATTAATAAATAATGATACAGCTTTCTTTTCAGTACCAGAGATTGAACCCCAGGGCACTTTACCACTGAGCCACCTTCCCAGCCCTTTTTATCTTTATTTTGAGACAGGGTATCACTAATTTACCAAGGCTGACCTTGAAGTTGTGATCCTCCTACCTCACTCAGCCTCCCACGTAGCTGGGATTACAGGATGCCCCACTACACCTGGTTACTTGTGATAGACTTTTAAAAACAAAACAAAATAAAATATATGAAGCTCCTGAGACCTACTTTGTTAGTGATTCTGAGAAGGAAAGAAGGCCTCTGTGCAGGGTGTCTACTTCAATGCCTGGCCTGGGAAATAGGTGTGGCAAGAAGAAAAGCTTACAAGATACTCAAAGAAACCAAGAACTGCCTGTCACTGAATGCTATGCATACCCTAGAGACATGAATTTAGGAGCTGGTGGCTGGCACTTTTCAGTATCCTGAAGGGAAGGGGCGACACAGGGCCCGGGCTGGAAGACCTTCTTCCGTAATGAACTGAATAAGTAGGAAGGTCTACCACAGGCAGCAGTGTGTCCACCTCCTTCTGCTGACCAGAGCACCAGTGCCTGCCCTCAGGTGACTGCCAGCCAGTGCCCACAGCCCTGGCTCACCAGGCCTGAGAACTTAGAGCAATAAGTTGGCTCTAAGCCTCAGATTCCTGGTCCCCTCATTTTGCTCTCCATGCATGGATTCATATGCATGATCAATGCAGGGATGTGAGTGCACCTGTGCATGCAGTTATGTGCAGATGTGTGTAGGTAGATTCATGAATGCTTTGTGAAAATGCATGCTTGCATCCTCTGTGTGTGCTACCTCAGGTGGGCTCTTGGGCTGCAAATTGGGCCCTTGTTTGGTGGTGAGAATGTGTAGGAATGGTAGAGTGCTAGTCATGCTCGCTGATGAAGACACAAGACCATGGAGGAGGTGTGAGGCTGGCAGCCATTCCTTTTGGAAGCTGAACTGAGTCTGGGGGTTTCTTGGGGGTGGGTTCAGTGTAGTGAAAATAACACTTCAATTTTTAAGCATTTATTGTGTGTCAGGCCCACATGCAGTACATCAGACCATCCTTCCAATCCTATAAGGTAGCAATACTTATCTCTATTTGTAGATGAGATAGAGGGTCAGGGAGGATATAGAGCATTCTCAGGTCATACAACTGGTAAGCTGTGGAGCCAGATGTGGACATTTCTTCCTTGTCCTTCTTTTTCTTCTTTTGCAGTACTCAGGATTGAACCTACTGGTGCTCCACCACTAACATACATCCCCAGCCCCCCCGCTCCCCACTTTTTGAGACAGGGCCTCACTAAGTTGCTGAGGCTGGCCTCAAACTTGTGATCCTTCTGCCTTAGCCTCCTGAGTCAATGGGATTACAGGCATGCACCCCTTGCCTGGCTTGGACACTCATTCATAACTGCTCAGCTACTCCACTGCATATACAGACACACAGACACATGAGTGCCCACAATAGCAGAAAAATGCAGACCAACACAGGGAGCTGGCACTCCTTGGTAACCTCCAGAGCAGGGTGCCACTCTAACTCCAGGTGCTGGGGGCATAGTGCTGAATTCCAAAAGATTGGGCAACCCAATTTCTCCTCCTCCCACTGGGGCCTGGACCCTGACCCTGCTGATCCTGAGATTGGCTGTCTCAGGGCTTGCTCAGGTTTCCGGCCTCTGGCCTCCAGGCTCTGGGCTTTAGGCAGCCAGTGCAAATTGATGGCTTGAGAAAGCCCTTGCAAGTCCAATCGTCACACCACCCCTCTCTGACCTTTCATGATTTATCAAGATACGGGGCTCTCCCTCCTCCTCCTCCTGCTGCTGCTGTAGGCTCCCTCCCCCAGCCCTTTGTCTGTGGTCACAGCTATCCCCCGCCCTGCTCCCTCCTCCTGCTGACCTTGCCCACCACACAGAAAAGCCTCCAATTGCAGATGACATTCCTTCTCTTTTCTTCCCCCTCCTCTGGCCATGGGAGCAGAGGAAGGAGTGCACATATGAGACACACATGCTTGTGTGTCCGCGGGATGAGGGGGTGGCCCCTGGGAGTCCAAAGCTGTGGTCTCATGGGAATAGGAGCATCACACATAGTTGGAGGATGGACCTTTTCACATTCATGGGACCAGCACAGGGCCAGGATCACTGAGCATGAGCAATAACACTTACAGCATGAATGTGTGCACAATATGTGCATCTGTACGTGTACCTTTCTCTTGTACATGTGGAGCTGTTAGTTGAGTCCTAATTGAAGAAAAAACCTGTAAGCTCTAATCATATATATATTTATTTAGAGTGGCTAAGAGAATTAACTTTGGGCCAGACTGCCATTTACTAGCCATGTGTCCTTGAACTAATCACTGTACCATACTGTGCTTCAGTATTCTCATCTGGAAAATGGGGATAATCATAGTGACTACTTCAAAGAATTGTGAGAAATGTACAAATAAAATTGCATAAAGCAGTGCATGATGCATAGTAGGTGATCAGTGGATGTTGGCTATAAGTATGTGGATAAAGGAGGGAAAATTTACATTGACTGGATCTTGCCAAATGCCTGGCATAGGACTTAGCACTTTATATGTATTATCTAATTTCATTCTAGCATTTAGAATGGTGCCTTGCCCTCAGTAAATTTTCCATGCATATTTGCTGAATGGATGAATGAAATCTCATAAAGTCCTAATGAAGTGAAAGTTCTTACAGACAGGGAAAATAAGAAAGCCTAAGTTCCACATATAGTCTTTCTGATGACTGTGAATTTGGGCCCCAGGTATGTGTTTACCACCATTTTGGGGAAACCACGTGGATGGACAAAGCTCAAGACATATTAGCACTTTCCTTCTACATTTACAGATGTGGATGAGGATGGGGGGGCACACTGGGGTATGAGCATGAGCATGTGTGGTGCACACACATCCTTAAGAGGTCCAGGATCCCCCAGAAGTGAAGGAATGTTTAGGCAGGCTGAGGACAGGTAGGGAATTGGAAAGTGATATCAGCATGGCTGCAGGTCCCTCTAAAAGAAGGGCAAGAGACTCAGGCTCAGCATTCTCTCCAGACCCAGGTAAAGAAAGCAAGATGTGGAATGCAACGTCCAACTCTGGGAATTTCATAATTGGAGGGGCCCTTGGAGCTCAAAACAGTCCTACTCCCTCCAGTCAGATTACTGACAAGAAAACTGAGGCTCAAGGAGGACACCAGGGGTACATCTAGTGCACTTGCACTGGGCTAGAGTGAGCCAGAGCCAGGAAGATCAACAATTTCTCTTTCAGCCAGGTGTGATGGCAAACTCCTGTTATCCTGATTACTGGCGAGGCTGAGGTAGGCAGATTACAATTCAAGGCCAGCCTGGCCAATTTAGGGAGACTCTGTCTTAAAAATAATAATACAATGAACTGGGAAAATAACTCAGAGGTAGAGCACTCCGGTGTTCCATCCCCAGTACTGGAAGGAAGGCAGGAAGGAAGGAAGTGAGGAAGGAAGGAAAGAAGGAAAGATGGAATACTCGCAGGCAGGCAGGCATTGTTCAAGTCTTGGCTTGAGAGGCCATATGAGGGAGAGAAGGTTAGGAATGGTCCCTGTTTTAGTTAACTTTTTTTGCTGCTGTCACATCCAAACCATAACAGGCCCTTTCTACCTACAGTGGCTGGTAATAGGCCTCATCAGCAGGCCTGGCTCAGAAAACAGGGGGAGACTCCAGTTTTGGTTTCCGTGACAATGCAGAACAGTTCTGAAAAGAAAGAAGTGTAAAGATGGAGAGGTAAGAAGCCTCAGTTGCTGACCAGAATACATTTAGGTTACCTGGGGTCCCCAGGGAGCATTGTCTGGCCCTGGGAGCTTGCACAGAGCTGAGGCTACCCTGGCCCTTGTGTGGTGACTCTTGCTCCTGCCACGGGGAAGCTGTTCTGGATGCAGACACAAGAAACCGATGGGTCACTGGTTGCCTCTGCCTCCCATTCCATTGCCACATGCCTGCCAACAGGGTGGCTTCCTGCTCAGCCCTTGCTTCACCTGCAAGATCCCTGTGGGAACTCATACCTCAGAGGGTCTGGCACCAGGCTCTGGTTGCATTGCCCCGTGCTGGGGTGTGAAAGCATCTACCATGTGCCAGGAACAGCCTTAACTACTTTGCACACATAATCTCATATCAAGACTTCTAGAGACCAAATGGCATTACCAAATAAGCTGGACAGGGGAGTCTCATCAGGTCTGCCTAACTCCTGGTCTAGTATTCCTTTTATCATAAATATTCTGATGAGTATCACTGATGGGAGATTTGAAGTGTCAAGTAATGCATGATCCTGACTTCCAGCAGGCTTTCACTTAAGTCAAATGGGGACACAGAGCCTGGGTCCTCCCATTCTCTACAGATGGTACCAGATTGCTGCTGTTTCTAGACACTTCTTGTGAGGAAGTGCTGTCCCAGTGGGAATCTCCCAGGATCCAGCCAATCCTCAGTCTTTAGAAAACTCACATTCTGAGACAAACCATCCTTGAAATAGAAGGTGAGTGTCAAATGCCAACTAAATCCTCGTGGGTCATTTTTGACTATGAGGACAGCTCCTTACCGATAGATGATAATGCTTTTTTTTAAGAGAGAGAGAGAGAGAGAGAGAGAGAAGAGAGAATTTTTAATATTTATTTTTCAGTTTTCGGTGGACACAACATCATTATTTTATTTTTATGTGGTGCTGAGGATCGAACCCAGCGCCCCACACATGCCAGGTGAGCGTGCTACCACTTGAGCCACATCCCCAGCCCTGATAATGCATTTAAAACCATTTCCCTTCTGGCCTCTTAATTCTGACAAGCTACCTGTGAGAGACTTTATCCAGGAAGGGTTAGAACAGGAGAGAATGGAACTTAGTTAAATGGAAGTGAGAAGCTATTTCAGATTTAGGGAATAAATGAAGAAAAACAGGAAGTGTCACCATTACAAATGGGCTGGTTCCCAAAGCATATTTTGAGCAAAATTGCTCCCATCTAAAAGACAAGGGAGAAGGCAAAACTGAGTGTAGTTGAGAGCCTCCTATGGAATAGAAGGGAACTATATTGCTCAGGAAGGTGGGAAGAATGGGAAGGCAGAGGCTTGGGCCTGTCAATGGCGGTCTCACAGCCAAAATGATGTTTCATGTGAGACCATTGGTACCCATCCTCAATGTGTTCTGTAGAGAGAACAAAACCCTTGATGGGGTAGGGGGAGTTCAATGGGACAAAGGGAAGGGAAGGGAAGGAGCTGAAGAGAATGAGGCAGTCCTGGTGGGACTCAGATAAGGGCTCAACCTCTAGTAACAGCCCAGGAAACTGATATCCTATCCAAGTCCCTGGTGATAAGATGTTGCCAAATCTCATGGTAGCTTGAGTGTAGTACAGCAGTAACTTCTGGGATATCTTGTGGTCCCCAATCCATCCCATCCACACCTTTTTTTTTCCAGTGATAGGGAATGAACCCAGGGACTAGGCAAATACTGTACCACTGAGCTACATACCTAACCTATTTTTTATTTTATTTGGTGATAGGGTCTTGCAAAGTGGCCCAGACTGGCCTCTAATTTGCAATCCTCCTGCCTCAGCCTCCCAAGTAGCTAGGATTTCAGTGGTGCACCACCACACCCAGTGCAGCTCCATTTTGATTCAATATTCTCACATTTATGAGCATTACCAAAATGTGTTAGTTGGACTAAGCCTTGCAACAATCTCATGAGTTCATTACTATGGTCATATGCTAAATAACAATGCTGAAAGCAACTATGGAACAACAAGGGTTTCATAAAGATTAGAATGGATTTGAAAAATTTTTTATCACCTATGATGTCATAGCTGTCATAATGTACATAGCACAAAACGTTACACACATTTGTGTGATGCTGATTATAAACTACTATGCTGCCAGTTCTATTAAAGTTTAGCAACTGGGAGTAGTGGTTCATGCTTATAATCCCAGTGACTCAGGAGGCTGAGGTAGAAGGATTGCAAGTTCAAAGGTGGGGATTTACCTCAGTGGTTAAGCACATCTGTGTTCTATCCCCAGTACCAAAACAAACAGACAAGCAAACAAAAAAACGAGCTATAGTCCCAGTCCTGTATTTACATTTTATACTTATTATTTATATCATACACATCACACATTATTCATTTATAGTCATACCTAATAGGTAAAGCTTGTATCTAATATTATAACATAAATATTTATAGCCTTTGCTGCAGTCTGGCTGGGCACAAATCACGAGCCACTGAAGCAGGAACAAACTTTATTTCTGAACTCCACCAGCACACTCCACATACGCTCCCAGGGAAAAAATGCCGAACCAGGCCACATGGCTCCTCCCAGGACACACTACTCCAACAGGAAATCCCTCCTACAGAATTCCCTCCTACCGCACTTCCCCAACCAATGGGAACTCTCCTGGAGTCCTGCAAGAGCTCCAAAGTAGCAGGCCTAGGCAGACAGCAGGGGTCTAATCCTCCAATTGAATGTGCATCTTAACATAATCATTATCATCTCAATGGCTTGCTGGGGTCACCTTCCAACCAAAAATGGCATGCGTCATTCCTACTTGGCTATGGCTCTCAGAATCCCCCCCCTTCTGTTTAATTAAACAACAAGCAATGTGGCTTAGGGACCGTGCCTGTTAGGTTGTCCAATACAACATATGGTCCTTACCCGTCATTGGATGAGCTGACCTCTAGGCGTCAGCCTCCTGTCTTAGTTTGGCACCACTGCAATTGGATCATACCCGTCACTGACTACCAGTCCAGCATACAACCATACTTGTGGATAGGCCTATGCACCAGTGGGGGTGAGGTTCTTTGCCTCACCTCTGTTGGCTGGCAAATTTAGCCTTTGCACCAGTGGGGGGG
>NW_026005769.1:405091-425689 GCF_001458135.2 Marmota marmota marmota | reverse complement strand
CATCTTGGGGAAGCCTAGCACTCTAAACAACTGCAAGCAAATGATGAACTTTTGGGGAGCTGACTACTGAAAAGTTAGGAGATGTGGAAAATGCCTTGTGCCTGGGGTCAAACCAAACCAGAGGAACTAATCCTGTAAGTAAAAGGTGGGGCTGAGAGACTCCCAGCAGCTGCCAGAGCCATTTTGCTTTGGGGAACTCCCTCATTCCTTACCTGCACTTTAAGGATTACTCCACCTCTGTTTACTTAACAAAAGGGACAATAAATGCAGTAATGCGTTGATATTATGGATTGTTTCTTGGGCATGACCTTGGTTAAATGTGTATCTAAAGAATGATTTTTTATTGTAACAATCTGGTATCTGAATGGGTTTCTAAAGCATTGCACTATCTTGCAGTTAAAAGTTGGGTTTAAGCAATTGTTTAGCTTGATTTCAGATAGTTCATGCTAAAAAACTTAAATACTTAGGATAAAAAAATTAAAGAGTTTCAATTTTGAACTGGGTAGCCTGAGAAAATTTCACTAGTTATTCCAGTGAATTAACTTGGGCAAGGATAGTAAATTATGATATGGTACCTGTTCCCCTTAGTGTGTAAGATTTAAAAAAAAAGGTGCTAAATTAAAACGGTGGTCTGGCTTATTGAAATGACACCAATTAGCAACAGTCTTGGAAATTTTCAAAGATTAATTTCGGATACACATGGTAGTGTGTGGTTCTTTTTAAAATTTTTCAGGTAATTTAATGTAACTTAATACTACTTTAGGATCTTCAGAACAAAGGAAGCAGCTTAATGATCCTGAAGGAATTTCTTCTGATGGTAACTTTTATATTATGAAGAGAGATCCTATTTTCAGTTTTGTGTGAGCAAGTTTTTCTAGTGTAGAAAGATGTAAAGATATAAAATTTTGTAAATTGTATCTTAAACTTGCATCATAATTTTCAACATCCAAACCTGGAAATTGTGACTTATAGTTAAAATGCCTTAGGCATGAGGTTTCTGCTAAGAATTCCAGTTTTCCCAGTTCCTTCCAGATCTCAGCCAGGACTTAAGTTGATATGCAAATAGAAGAAGCCTGGGGCACTCAGTAGGAGACAGATCTGAGGCCCAAAGGATAAAAAAAGAGTAAAAGTATCTTTTTACCTGAACTCAAACTAGACCAAACCAAAAAGTAAATTGTATGGTATTTACTAATTACTGGCCAGTCATCTTTTTTAGGACTCTTGCTTTTTCTTAGATTCTGTATTTTTTTTTTTGTTGTTGAGCTCATGATTTTGATCCTGCAGATGGGTTGGTGTTTTCTGATCAGTTCTATTTTTGATCAACTGTGGAGTTTTTAAACATTGCAATGGAGATTTCAGTAAAAAAACAACAACAACAACAAAAAAAAAAAAACAGCTACAAGGCCTTGTGTATGTGTGTGTGCACACACTTGGGTTATGTATTGTATGTCTGTATGTCTGTATGTGTATGTCCATATGTCATGCAGTAATATGACAATTGACAGATGAGGAGCACTCATGAAAAGTTAAAAAAAATGGATCCAAATATCTTTGATTCACGTGATTCCAATGGCTCAATTTAAATTTGGTAAATAGATAAAAGTAAAGATGTCTTTAAAATTAAGCTTATAAGTTTTTCTAGGTGATCAAAAAGGCCCTAATAAAATGTTGATGTCTATGAAATAATATGCTTAAATTCAAAAATTTACAAGTATTGTTTCAAAATGTGAACAGAAGGAAGTTAACAGATGGAAAAGAGAAACTAAAAGGTTCTAGATATAGATTTAATAGAGGGAAAATGTGTTTCTGGATAAAAGAGTCTATATGATTAAGTAATTAAGAGGGTTTAAATAAGTGATAAAAAATGTCTGTGTAAGTTGGCTATATATGTAAGTTTTTGAGCAAATAGTCTTAAAAAATTAAAAATTATACAACTATGGTTAAACAACAACTGTTATTTTTCAATACTTTTCCTGTGCTCTCTTGCTCTGCATAATGAAGTTCTTTCAAACCCAATTGAAGAAAGTTTCTAATCAAACTTACAACCAGCTTCTGCTTAGGCACTACCAGCCTCTGATGACCGATGAACCCCCAACATCTTCAAGAGAACAGTTCACTCAGTGCTGAAGCTCACTACCAGGCACGATGGAATACAACGGACATCAGACAGTGGGAGACAATAAGTTTGGAGAACCTCTTAATCTACCATCCTGGATTCATGAGTCTTTATGTCCTTCTAAGCCTCCTCATGGCCCTTGGCCTCTTTTCTGTCAATCCCCCAACATGGAACTTCTGCCAAAAACTGACCTTTGCTTTAATTTTTATCTTCATTCTGCTTTTATTCACTCTGATTTTCTTCAGGTGCTGGTGATGCCAACATGGTGCCTAAGGACTTCTTCTTCCTACCTTCTTCTTCTCTGCAGTGGCACGATAATTTCCTGCCTGTGTGAACTCTCCCGCCAGCGCCAATCTCAAATCTTGCTGGCGGAGAACCTTAGCCCCAATGAAAACTAATTCCTGGGCTCCGGAGCTGATATCTGGAAGAACTTACCAGTAAACGGGTTGCCTGCCATTTATCTAAGCCCTACCATCTCCCCCTTAGTTTTATATAAGCACAAAGCTTTTTGCAAGGGTAATTATGGTGCCATTAATATATGTTCATATTTTCCAGGTATATAAGTCTGTAAGGTAGAAGCTTCAAAAGAGCATTATATCAAGCTGGTGTTCTAAAGTTGTATGGTAATTTTAGGCTTAAAAAAGAAAAACATGGAGATTTATTTATATAATTTGTGTTCTATAATTGGACTTGTTATCAATAAGATATGTATAGTTCCATGTTACTTTTTACACTGAGATACAATTTAAATGTATTTTTAAGTTAATGAGAGCCTAATCTGTGTAAAGGTTTTATTGTAAAACACCAAAGTACTTTGCTACTTTTCTATAAAAGGTTAGAAGTTTTCAGCCTTTAATTCATGTTTTTGATGTGATATTATGTTGTGTTAGCTAATATCCATGTAAACTTGAGCAACAATTTATGTAGGCTTTGTAAAATGATGTCTAAAAAGCAAAGATCAGCTTCAGAAATATAGTATTTAAGATTTATGAAGAGCCCTGCCTTACTTGAGATAAGGCTCTATGTCCCATCTCATGTGAAAGAGACTATGAAAGAAGTAGGCCAGATTTCAGTACATTTAAAGTTGTGTCCAAAAGTTGGTTGCCCAGTAAATACTCCCCCTGACCATCTGGTTGTTTAATAACCTAGGACCCTGTGCGGCCTGGCACGTAGGCATCGCAGGACCTAAACCAATCAGTTTGAATGTATCCCACCCCCTTAGGAGTGACCTATCACTCCTGCCCAACCTGTTCCCACAAATGAATGTACTAATCGTGTTTAAGAATTGTTGTTTGATTTTCCTGTGGTGTATGATGATTGGTTAAAGGAGACTGTGATGTATGTAAAGTCCCCGCCCTCCCCAAAAAGTGTACTTAAAACACTGCTCAAGCCCTGCTTGGGGCTCTGGGCTGCTCTCCCTTCTTGAGTGAGCACGGAGCCCCAGCACACTGGATTGGATCCTCAATAAACCCCTTTTGCTGTTGCATGAGCCGGTCTCTTGGTGGTCTCTTCCTCCGACATTCACCAGACCCTTACAAGCTAAGGATAAAATCACATATCAATGCATTTTTCAGTCATTAAACTATGTATAACTATTTCAGTATGGTGTTATGCAGATGGGGATACTGAGGCCCAGAGAAGTGAAGTCACTTTTCTAAGGTCACATGACTGGGAAATGGTTGAGGCTGAGTTTTTTCTCAGAGTAATGGGCATACATTTATTAGAAGGGATATGAAAGGAGGAAGGAAAACAATCTCAAGGGAAACGGTAGGCCCTTTCAGAGAGAAGAGAGACAGTGTACCTCTCCTTTGAAGCTGAGATTTGATGTCAGATTCCAGAGTCTGTTTCCAGAAGCACCACTCCATAGAGCCTCTTCTCATAGTAATCCTGTGAGGCTCGATCCAGATGGTGAATGTGCAGTGCTCAGCTCCATGCATGGGCTACCAAGAAGGCTTGGTAAATGGATGGTAGCTGTTGTACTAAGCCCTCAGTAACTGCTGGCTCCTTGGAAACTGACAGGCCCCAAGATGAGGGATACCATGGAGTACACAGGGAGGAAAGGCCCTGTTTACAAAGTGGAGATGGAAACACAGGGAAAGGCCCCAGTTCCAGAAGGCCAGGGGCAGGATTCTGGCAAATGTAAGATTCTCTGAGGTCCAACATCCAGGTGCAGGTACCCACAGATGATGGAGGCTGAGGGGGTAGAGTTGAAAGTTAGTGACAGTGGTCCCATTACCACCAGGGCCAGCTCACTCAGAAGTTTCAGGCAGACCCCCAACATCATAAGTGGGGAGCAGGACAACCCAGAGGGAAAGATGTTCCCATCTTCAGAGCTGGGGCCAATCAGAAAAATTATGGACAGGCCTGGGCCTCATTATTTATCTGATAATAAATCCTGGAGGGAAGCTATGACTCCCTTTCTCTGAGGAGGTGATCTGTGCCGCAGTCTGGCTGGGCAAAAATAACTGAGCTGCCATAAAGCCTTGTAGGTTCAAACAGCAATTCTTTTTTCCCCAATTCTCACTGGCACTGCACACACACTCGTTGGGAACACACTTCTTCCACCGGGCTCCATGCGCCCAATCTCCCTGAACCCCAACACCCCCTCCAACTGCACGGGACCTCCAAAGTAGCAGGCACCCGAGAGACAGATTCCTGGAGCCTCCCTATTCATGGAGCAGGGTCCATATATAACTCAATCAATCCAGCATCACAGCAATTATATACAGCTTAACTCAAATCATCATCTCAATGGTTTGCTGGCCTCACCTTTCAACCATTCCCTCTGACAATATGCCAGGCATCATTCTGACTTGGCTGTGGCTCTCAACAGATCTGAAAACAGAGATGATGCTTGTGAGGAGTCTGGATTTGGACTATCATAGCCTTCATCCCCTAAGGACCTTTCCAGCTCCTCCCTCAGCCTCTCTCACCCCTGACCTAGTTCATGTCTTTGGCTTCTTTGAATTTCCCAGGCCTAGGATCTAAGCTTTGTTTATTATCCCCATTTTGCAGAACAGGAAACAGGTTCAAGGTCAAACAACAATGGGATGGCCAAGTCAGGAACTGAAAATAAATTATCTGCCTTCCAGGATGCTGCCCAAACTGGGTCCATTATGGCCTCTCATCTGCAGAGCACAGCTGGCCTCTCAACCAGAGTGTGCTGGTGCCAGACCCACTCTGCTTCTGCTACTTGGCTGTGGCTAAGCTGCTTGTGCTCTCTGGGCTGCCCCTCTGACATGTTCTATGAGGGGGATGGAGATGCATCTTCACAACTTCTGGAGGCAGCCAAAATGCCCTTCCTCATATCCTCATTATCCCAACATGTCCATTTGCAACCCATCAACTTCTTGAGTTCACAAACTAGGGCTTCCAGGGAGAGACTGAAGAGTCAAGGCCTGGCCTACTCCTAATCATAAAGAAACCTTAATCAGGTCATGACTTCTCAAAGCAGTTGCCCCTTATGCCCAGAGATAGCCAGTCTTGCTTTAGGCATAGCTCCCAGGACCACTTGGAGCCTCCCAGACAATGGTGGTGGATGCAGTCCCTGCACAATGTGAAGCACCAGGGCAGGCATGTCCACTCCTTTGCCCACATCCTGCCTCAGGCAAGAGACATTGGACTTTATTCTCAGATGCTTTGGCCCTGCTTTCTTTGAGACTTTACCAGCAGCCCCCAGTAATCTCTGGACCCAGCTCTGCCTCACCCTACTGTGGGGTAAGTTTCAATCAGGATCCCTGACATCCATGGCATGAAGTGACCCAGAAGCCTGGAAAGGAGCATAACAAAACCTGTCAGGCCAATAATGTCAGAGCATGAGCAATGGCATTCTATAACCTCCAGACCTTGCCCATGCCAAGCCTCTGTTGAGAACACTGCCCCTTTCTGACCTTTTTCCACTGGATAATGCTACCTCACTTTTAGTTCTCAGTTTAGACTTCACCTTCTCTGTGATGCCACATCTGCGTTGGCCCCTCTATGAACTCCCACAACCCTCTAATCCAACTGTTTTGAAATCATTGACTTATCTTTCCCACTAGATTGGGAGTGTCTTGCTGGTGGGTCTGTCTAGCTCATAATGATATCCCTGGCATCTACCACGGAGAGTAGCATGTAATGGATGTTGGGTGAACTTTTGGAGGATGAATAAATTGTATTCTTCCAGGTGGCACAAGCTTTCCTCAAAGAGTGTGGAATGCCTGGGATCCCCATAGAGGTCTGATCACTTGGTATCTGTCCCATGGGCCACTCCCTGTGGGGCTCTGCTCTCCACTGGAAGTCCCCTTCTTCTGAAATCATCCCTTGAGCAGGCTAATCTGGGTCTTCATTGCTGCTGCTACCTTATCCCATCCAGTGTATGACCTTCATGTGGGGCTACCAATCCCATTTCCCAGTAGGCTTGATGGCTATTTCCAAGTTAGCTTGATGGCTATTGCCACCCCTCCCCAGAACTCTGCTTCTTTCCACCCTGAAAAAACGTCCATGTTTCAGAAAACCTCCCTCCTCAAACTCACCAGGCCACACCTTAGTCTCTAAGCCCCATTCACAGGCCTCCTTTGAGATGGTGGTTCTCCAGGGGTGGTCCAGGAAATAGTGTTGGTCTATGGGACCTTCAAGTGATCTGTGGGCAGGTCCAAAATTCAAGGCATGCAAAAATGTGTGATGGAGTGTTAGGGGTTTTTAATTAAGTTTATTTTCTGCAGCAGATTTCAACCTATACATTGAAAACCCAAAGATGGCTAGCTTTTCAGTACAGTCATAGTAAAGTTTATCTATCCAGTCAAAAGGCCATCAGACCAGTTAGGATTTGGGAATGTGCCAGGATAAGATAGAAAGAGCCTCTAAAGAAGGAGGCTTGTTTCATGATATGAAATCAGAACTGGAAGGGGCCTATAATATTGCCCCCCCTTTGGAAGTGGAAAAACAGAGGCTGTAGTATAAGAGAGGCCGAAGGGGCCTAGTTGACCAGGCCCAATGGTACCCTTGGGCCCCCAAATCGTTTGGCAAGCATTCCCCAAAGAGGGACCACTGTAGCCTCAGTGATCCCAGGACTACAGTGCTACCACCCCAGACCAAAGCCTTTAAGGATCAGTGAACACATGCTGCTTCCCTCTCTTTGGCCTCAGCTCCCAGCCTTCCCAACATCCCTAACAACTGTGGCCCTTTGGGGATCTCCCAATCCCCGGCTCCAGGCCAGGCAGGCAGGCAGCCTCCCCTTCACATACACACAAACACAACCTGCATTCTTGAATAGCTGCCACCACTTCCTTGGCCTCAGCCCCAAGAAGGAGTGTGGAATGTGCTTCCCTGAACCATTAGGGAGCCAGTTACTATGGGGGGGAGGAGTGTCTGCAGGGAAGGCACTGAGAATAGAAAAATAGACTGCAGAAGGACAAGAGGGATAAAGCCAAGGGCCAAAGCTGCTAGGGGTAGGTTGCCCCCGGCAGTTGCCCTGGAGACCAGCCTGGGAAGGAAGCCCTGGGCCTCTATCTCCTACTCTATTCTCTATACCCACACTCACAGGAGACAGGATACCAGGTACCAAGGCTCTCTGGGCACACCCTAAGATTTCAGCCAGAAATGGGTAGGCATGGATTCTTCTGGAACAAGCTTTAGAAGGCAGGAGAGGAACTGACTTCTGCATGTACTGAAATAAAATTACCAACTCAGCCTCCTCTTTTGTGAGTGCTAGCATCCAATCTTTTTACTGTGAAGTTCATTGTGAAGACAAATTGAGTATTATGAGCACTTTGTCATTCACTAAAATTAAAAAGTCAAGAATTGTGAATTATTTCCTGTAGTTTTCATTTTGTAAAAGTCGATTAGAGATGATTCTCAAGTATAAGAAAAAGGTAACAGGAATTTCTGGTTCAAGATAAGAAAGAGGAGATACAATTCTCTTCCTCCTGATAGATACAGCTCAAAACTTTGGATGATCTTCTTATTTATATCTATATCACACTGAAAGGTGGAGAGAAGGCAGACCAGCTAAAGAACTCAGGGCCCATTGAGTGTTATAGAAGGCAGAAATCAGAAATACCAATGGGAACAGACAAAAAACAAACCAAACTGAATGCCAAAAAAAGAAGTTCAACTCCAACAAAATTCTGCTTTCTGTAACCAAAAAGTCAGAAAAGAGATGCATAGCAAGGCAAAAAACAATTAGACACCATCAATCCACCCCATTTTAACACCACAAAATAAAAAAGTGGCTCCACCCTGTATCCACAGCAAATGGGCTGAATGACTTCTGCCCTCACCAGGCTGTAATATGGTGCCTCAGTCTATCCCCTTGCTTGTCACTCCATGGCCACTGGGATAATATCAGAGAAAGTTAAAAGACTTTTATCCCTTTTTAGTGGTAATAAGGTCTTCCCTGCTCCCACTGTGTGTGGAAGTCTTATAAGAATCCTGAACTCCTAGATCTACCTATAGTAAAGAGGCATTCTCCAATCTTTGGGCTTCAAAGGCAGAGTTGAGAATCTGGATTTTTATTATATAAATAGCAATAAAGAAGAGATATCTTCCTTTCCCTGTTAGCATAGTGATAGAGAATTCCTGCTAAAAGAGAAGACTTAAATAAGAATCTCATAAGGTTATTCACTAAGTATCCAGGTTTCAACAATGAAAACTTCAACTTGAATGAGAAAAGAAAGTCAATATATTCCAAAACCAAGTTATCACAGATATTTAATTATCTGATTAAAAGCAGCCATAGTAAAAAAAATATTCAACAAAGAATTACAAGAAAATATGGTTGAAAAAAATTAAAAGCCCATAAATTATTAGTAAAGAAATAGAATATATATAGAAAAACAAAATGGAAATTATTTTAATGGAAAAATACAGTGAATGAAATGAAAAACTCAATGGATAAATTTAGAAAGAATGAAGGTAACAGAGGAAAGAATCAATGAGCTTGATGACAGAGGAATGAATATTGACCATTTTAGCAACACAGGCAAAATACACTTTAAAAATGAAGAGATGATCAAGGACATCGCCATATCATTAGAGTTCATGTCATGAAAGGAGAAGAGAATGTAGTGTGAGCTAAAAATTTACTCAAAGAAATAATCACCTGAAATTCTCAAAATCCAGCAAAAGACACAAACGTGCAGATCTAACATGCTGAGCAAACTCCAAACAGGATAAATGAGAAATTTACACCAAGGCACATCTAATCAAACTTAAAAATAAAGATAGAAAAAATTCAAATCAATAAGAGACAAATGACAATTTACTTGGCAGGGGGAGAACTCCAAGTATAGCCCATTTATCATTAGGAACAATGGATGTGAAAAGAAATTGATATGAGATTTTCAAGAGTTAAAAGAAAAGAACTGTTGACCAGCAAAACTATCCTGCAGAAATGAAGGATAAAAGCAAGACATTTCAGATGAAGGAAAATGAAGAGAATTTGATACTAATAGGCCTACTCTAAAGGAATAGCTAAAGGAGGTCCTTGAGATGAAACTAAAGTGGCAAAAGAAGGAATATTAAAATATCAGGAAACAAGAAATAAGATAAAAACATGGGCATAAACAGTGGCCTTTCCTTCCCTTCTCGAATTTTCTAAAGTATGTTTGACAGTTGAAGCAAATATTATAACAATATCTAAATGTGGCTCTCAATGTAGGAATAGGGTATATATTGGAAAAGCAGGGTATGTAGAGAGACTTAAAAAGGAAATAAGGTCTCTACACTTCTCTTTGAAGTGGTGAGGTGTTGACAATGGCACATGGTGATAGAATTGAATGAAACTGGAAATGTGTACAACATGTAAAAATCTGTGTATTGCAGCTAAAGCAGTGCTGGGAAGGAAATTAATAGCACTCAAAGCATTTATTAGAAAAGAGGCAAATATCAAAAAAAATAATAATAAATTAGAAAACTAAATAGTAAAATCAACCCAAAGCCAGCAGAAGGAAAGTAATAATAAAAATAAGAGCAGACTTCTAGTATAAAAGCAAAGTATTGTATGTAAGAATCCTAGAAGTCACTATTCCCATCCAACAATAAGTACAAAGCTGGAAAAAACTGATAAATAAGCAACTGTTCTTAAATATGTAACAGAAGGTCACAGGGAAAATCATTTCCCCAAGTTGAAGAGACTAATAGGAAAATATCAATAATCAAAACTTACTGAAATAGAAATCTACAGGTAGAAACTTGGCCAGAATCAGTGCCTGGATCGCAAAACCTGAATTGTAATTGAAAAGTTGCTGAAGATTCAGTGTGGAAGTCTGAGAAATCATTTTTTAAAACTCCATTGGATCCTAGCCATGGGGGTGGGGAGTGCATTTTTGTGATTTTATCTCCTGGAGATGTACCACATTCTCACAATGAATATTGGAGAGACATCCTTCATATATCCAGCAGGGTGAGAGGAGAAGAAAAAATTCTGAAATACTCCTTAATTTCAAAAAAAAAAAATCCTTTTACTTAAAGTTGCATAATTGCAAATCCTAACCATATCTCCAAAATATCTTTAGAATCAGCACCAATAGTAGGATTTGATTAAACAAATGTATACTATAGCCTAGCCAATTTAACACATAAGACTAACCATTACATATTGAGTTATTTATATATTCTGAATATTTGACCCTTATTAGATTTGTACTTTGCTAATATTTTCTCCCATTCTGTGATTTGTCTTTTCACTCTCTTGAGACTGTCCTTTCATATACACAGGTTTTTTATATTTATGAGACTCAATTTATCCATTGTTTCTTTTGTCACTTATGTTTGGTATCGTAATTGAGAATTCCTTGCCAAAGTAAGGTCATGAAGATTTATCTTTATGTTTTCTTCTAAATTTTTGTATAGTTTTACCTCTTAAATTTTAATCTCCTGAATTTTGAGTTAATTTTTATACATGGTGCAAGTTAAGGGTTCAACTTCATTCTTTGGCATATGGATACACAATTTCTGCATCATTTATTGAAAACATAGTTTTAACCAGATGGTAAAATGGCACTCTGGTCTTGGCACTCTTAAAAAAAGTCAATTGGCCTTCAATATATTCAATTCTGGATTATTAATTCTATCCCACTACCTATGTCTCTATGTGAACACTACATCATTTTGAATACTGGAGCCTAAGAATGGGTTCTTTAACATTTTATTTTTCAAAATTATATTGGCTATTTGTAATCAATGGTACTTTTATATGATTTGGTCAGTTTTGCATTTCTTGAACAAGGTGTATTGAGATTTTGATAGCTATTCCCTTAAATATATAGATTGCTTTAGAGAATGTTGCAATATTACTAATATTAAGTATTCCAATTCATGAACATGGTGTGTTTTTCCTTTTTTCTAGGTCTTCTTGAATTTAGTTCAGGAATGTTCTACATATTTCAAATAATAAACCTAGAAACTGCTTAGTTAAGTGTATTGACTCTTTGATCCTTTTTGATGTGTATGCACAGAAAATTGTTTTGTTTTTCTCCCCTCAGTTTACAAGAGGTCTGATTGACCAACAAAAATCATATATATTTATTTTGTGCAACATAATGATTTGCTATATGTATAATTGTGAGATGATCACCGAAATAAAACTAATAACATAAAAACCACCTCAAAAAGTTGCCTTGTGAGGCACTTAAGATCAATTTTCTTGGCAAATTTCAAATATTTTACAATACAGTATTAGTAACTGTAGTCACTACATTATACAGTGATCTCCAGAATTCATTCATCTTTTAACTTATGATCAACATCTCCTCATTTCCCCCACCCTTCAGCTTCTGGTAATCTTTGTTCTACTCTGTTTTTATACATTTGACTTCGTCAGAGTCCAAATATGTATAATAAATACAATATTTTTATTTTATGGTTGGCTTATATCAATTAGAATAATATCCTTAAAATTAACCCATGTGGTCACAATGGCAGGACTACCTTCTTTTTTAAAGTGAAACAATATCCATTGTATACATGTATACACACAACATTTTTATTTATTTATCCATCAATAGGCATTTAGGGTATTTCTATATCTTTGCTATTGTAAACAATGCTGTAATGAACACAAGAGTGCAAAATCTCTTCAAGATAATGATTTTATTTCCTTTAGATTATATATCCTAGAGTGAAATTAATGATCATATGGTAGTCCCATTTTAATTTGGAGGGAACCTCCAAGTTGGTTTCCATAAAGGCTGTACCAATTTACACAATTTACATTTCCACCAACAATGTACAAATGTTCCTGTTTCCTTGACAACACTTGTCATATTTTGGAATTTTGATAAAATCATCCTAAGGAAGTAAATAAATGAATATAAATAAAATTTTTAAATGGTTCAATTTTTTCCTTTCATATGTGGATATCCAGTATTACCAACATCATATATGGAAGTGGCTACCCATTGCCTATCATGTATTCTTGGTAACTTTGGTGAATATTAGTTGACTGTGTATATGTGAGTTATTTCTGGGATTTTTATTCTGTTTCATTGCTCTGTGTGTCTTTTTTTATGCCAATACCATGCTGTTTTTGTTACCAGGATATTTGTGATAAAATTTGCAATCAGGAAGTGTTTTGCCTCCTGGTTTGTACTTCTTTCTTTGATTGTTTTAGATACTCAGGATCTTTGGTGGTTCCATATGAATTTTAAGATAGTCTTTTCTATTTCTGTGTAAAACACCTCTAGAATTTTCAAAGAGATTGTATTGAATTTATAGATTGCTTTGGGTAATATGGGTATTTTTAAATTTTTTTTAGTTGTATATAATACCTTTATTTTGTTTATTTATTTTTGTGTGGTGCTGAGTACCGAACCCAGTGTCTCACACATGCAAGGTGAGCTCTATACCACTGAGCCACAAGCCCAGCCCCTAATGTGGGTATTTTAACAATATTAAACCTTCCAATTCATATTTTCAATTATTTGTGTCTTCTTCCATTTCTTTCACGAATGTTTGGTAGTTTTCTGTGTCCACCTCTTTCACTTCCTTGGCTAACTTTATTCCTAAATATTTTATTATTTTGATCCTATTATAAATGATATTGGATTCTTTCTTTTTTGGATAGTTGCGTTTTTTAAATTTTTTTTTTTTTAGTTTTAGGTAGACAACATCTTTTTTTAAATTTTTTATGTGGTTCTGAGGATCAAACCAAGTGCCTCACTCATGCCAGGCGAGCATGCTACCACTTGAGCCACATCCCCAGCCCTGGATAGTTGTTTTTGTTAGTGTATAGAAACACAACAGATTCTTATAAGTTAAGTTTGTACCTCACAATTTTACTGAATTTTTAAATTAATTCTAGCACTTTTTTGTGAAGTCTTTGTGTTTTCCATAGATAAAATCATATAACCTACAGATAGGAACAATTTCACTTCTTACTTTTCAATTTGGGAAATACACCTTGTTTCTTGTTCTTGCCTAATTTCTCAGGTTAAGACTTCTACTTCTATATTGAATAGAAAAAGTAGCGGGTGCCCGAGGCAGCAAGAGCCGCCCCATTGCTCGACAGTAAAGGTCAAATATACAATAAGATCAATCCAGCATCACAGCAATTATATACAGCTTAACTCAAATCATCATCTCAATGGTTTGCTGGAATCACCTTTCAACCATTCCCTCTGGCAAATGCCAGGCATCATTCTGACTGGGCTGTGGCTCTCAATATCCTCTATGTTGTCTTCATTTTCTTGATAGCATCCTTTGAAGCATAGAAGACTCTACTTGGAAGAACTGTAACTTATCTTTTTCTTTTCTTTTGTCCACACAAAAATCTGTGTATGACTGTTCATTCCCAGCAGTTTTATTTATAATACCCTAAAGCTACAAAAAATCTTTTGGTGTCATATCTAATAAACCATTGTCTCATCCAGGGTCAAGATAATTTACATCTCTGTTGTCTTCTATATTTTGATCTTTGATCAACTTTGAGTTAATTTTTGTTTGTAGTATGAGATTGAAATCCAAATTCAGTCTTTCACATGTGGGTGCCCATTTGTGTCAGGACAATTTGTTAAAAAGACTATTCATTTCTCATTGAGTGGTCTAGTTTCCCTTGTTTCCAATCATGTTTTACATGTATGAGTTTATTTCTAGGTTCTCAATTCTATTCTATGTCTATAATTGTACCAATATTATATAGTCTTGATTTGTGTATGTTTTGAAGTCAGGAATTGCCAAAGAACAACTTGTTTTTATTTGTATTTATTTTTTAGTTGTAGTTGGACACAATCCCTTTATTTTGCTTATTTATTTTTATGTGGGTGCTGAGGATTGAACTCAGGGCCTTGCACGTGCTAGGTGAGCACTCTACCACTGAGCCACAACCCCAGCCCAGAACAAACTTGTTTTTAAAAAATCATTTTGTTTAGTCTCATTTTTTGTAATTCCATTTACACATTGAAATCATCTGGTCAATTTCTAAAAACAAAAAAGCAAAAACAACAGAGATTGATCTGTAGATCAATTTGATGAATACTGTCATCTTAATAATATTGTCTTCCCATACAAAATAATGGCATGTCTTTCCACTTATTTAGGTCCTGTTTAATTCCATTTGAATTTTGTAGTATTCCATCTTTTTATTCTGAAGTGTTTTTTTATGTTATTGTAAATAGAACTGGCTTCAGACCTGCTTTCCTCATCCTTCCCTCCCTTCCTCCCTCCTGTCCCTTCTCTTTCTCTTTCTCTCCTCCTTCTTTTCTTCCTCTCTCCCTCCCCTCTCATCTCCCTCCCCACCTATGCAGTCTCTCTGTGTTGCCCAGGCTGCCTTGATCAAATTCTTGGTCTCAAGTCATCCTCTTTCCTTGGCCTCCAAAATTGTTGGGAATAGAAGCACTTGCTACCTCAGCTGGCTATTGGAATTGTTCTATAAGTGACCGGTGAAACGTCGGAGGAAGAGACCACAAGAGACTGGCTTCATGCAATAAGCAGACGGGGATTTTTATTGAGGATCCAATTCAGCGTGCTGAGGCTCTAGGCTCACTCAGGAAGGGAAAACAGCCCAGAGCCCAGAGCCGGGGTTGAACAATGCTTAAGTACACTTTTTTGGGGAGGGAAGGGACTTTACATACATCACAGTCTCCTTTAACAAATCACCATACACCGCGGGAAAGTTAAACAACAATTCTTAGACTTGATTAGTACATACATTGGTGGGAACAGGGCTGGCTGGAGTGATAGGTCATTCTTAAGGTGGGGGTTACATTTAAACTGATTGGTTTAGGCCCTGAGGTGTGTATGTGCTGGACTGCACAGGATCTTAGGCCATGAATCAACTAAATGGCCAGTAGGACATTGTCTTAACTGCCTCGGGAATTTAACCCATGCTTTGCAGTTTGGAGCAGGTTTACAATGCCTGGCCCTTTACATTTTAACTCAGGCTTTGCAGCTTAGAAACTTTACCCTTTCAGTTCTGTTAATCTCATTTTTGGATTGTTATAGCAAATGTATAGAGAAAAATAATAATATTTATCTTGTATCCTACAACCTCACTAAACTAGTCTATTTGTTGTAGTAGTTATGTTTTGTGGCTTTCATAGGATTTGTTGAGTTACTTTCAGTCTTTGTAGAAGTTTGTCCAATTTGCCATCTAGGTTTTCTCACTTGTTAGCATGCAGCTCTTTGATAGATATCCATATAATTGCATTCATTTCTATAAGGCTGCTAGTAATGTATTCTTGTTCATTCCTCATTTTGCTAATTTGAGGTCTCTCTTTTTTTCTTGCTTAGTCTGCCTAAAAGTTAGGTAATTTTCTTGATCTTTTCAAAGTGCCATTTTTTTGTTGCTTTGATGTTATCTACAAATTTAACTTTCTATTTCATTTATTTATGTCCCAGTATTTATTATTTCTGTCTGCTTTTCTGCTTTGTGTTTATCTTGTTCTCCTTTTTCTAGTTTCTTAAGTTTGAAAGTTATTGATTTGAGATCTTTCTTCATTTTTTTAATATAGGCATTTCAGTTATAAATTTTTCTTTAAGTACTGTATTAGCTGCACTCCATAAGTTTTGGTGTGGTGTAATTTTGTTTCCACTTATCACAATGCATGTTCTAATTTCCCTTGTGATTTCTTTGACTCATTGGCTATTTAGGATTGTGTTGTTTAATTTCCATATGTTTGTGATGTCATCAAATTTCTTTCTGTTAATGACATTTTTTCACATTTTTATTATGCATTATAGTTGTAAATGTTCATGGGATTTGTTGTTGCATATTTGTACATGCACACAATATAACATTATAATGTGGCCGATATCTTTCCCCAGCACTCTCCTCCTCTTTTGCTCTCCCAGTTCTTTGTTCCTTTCCTCCACTGATCTCCCTTCAATTTTTGTGAAATCCTCCCACTTTTCCTTTTCCTCTTTAGCTTCCACATATGAGAAAAATACAATCATTGACCCTCTGAGTTAGTCTCAATTCGCTTAACATAATGTTCACAAGGTCCATCCTTTTGGCCGCAAATGCCATAATTTCATTTTTTTATGGCTGAATAAAACTTCATTGTGTATATACAACACATTTTCTTCATACATTCAACCATTGAGGGATACTTAGGCTGGTTCGATAGTTCACCTATTGTGAATTCTACTGCTATAAAACATAGGTATGCATGTATTGCTGTAGTAAGAAGACTTTAATTCTTCAGGATAAATACCAAGGAGTGATATAGTGTGTTTATTTGTTAATTGGTTTTTAATTTTATTCCATTATAGTTGTAGAACATACTTTGCTTTATTATAATAATTTTAAATTTATTAAGACTTGATTTATGGCCTAACATAATCTAACACTGTGCACTTGAAAAGAGTCTGTATTCTGCTATTGTTGAGAAACATTCTATAGATGTCCATTAGGTCTAGTTGATTTATAATATTGCTGAAGTCTTCTATTTCCATGTTGAATATCTGTTCTATTTGTTATGAGAATTAAGTTATGGAAAGTCTTGAATTATCACTACCCATTTACCCCTTTAATTCTGTCAGGTTTTGATTCATGTATTTTGGGACTCTGTGGTAGATGTGTTTATGTTTATAATTGTTATATCCTCTTGGTAGGTTGACCTTTTATCATTATGAAATATTCCTCTTTATTTATAGAACAAGTTTTGTCTTAAATCTATTTTGTATTCATATAGTCACTCCAGTTCTCTATTGCTATTTGAATGGTATCATTCTCCATCATTGTACTTTTAACCTATTTGTATTGGAATCTAAAGTGTGAATCTCATACATAGCATGTAACTGGATCATGTTTTTAAAATATATCTCATCAATTGCTCCCTTTATATTGGAGTATGCAATTCATATACCTTTAATTAAATTACTGATATCACAGGATTTATTTCTGGTATTTTGCTATTTATTTTCTATATATCTTGGGTCTTTGTTCCTCTATTCCTCCATTATACCTCTTTTGTGTTATATAAGTACTTTCTAGTATGTTGTTTTGGTATTCCCTGGAGATAGATATATATATATATATATATATATATATAATCACAATACCTTTATTTTGTTTATTTTTATGTGATGCTGAGGATCAAACCCAGAGCCTCACACATGTGAGGCAAGCACTCTACTGCTGAGCCACAACCCCAGTCCCTGTTTGGCTATATTTTAAAATATTTTTTATTGGTTGCCCTACAGATTATAATTGGCACCTTAGTATGCAATAATCTAGTTCAGATTAATACATTTCAATCATATACAAAACTTTGTTCCTCTACACTTCTGTTTTTCCCTCTTCTTTTATACTTATATTATTGTACAAATATCTTTATACATTGAATGCCCATCAGCACAGATTTTAAATTTTTATGCATTTAAATCTGATGAAAGGGAAAACATTGTAAACCAAAAATATTGGTGTTCTTTATCCATATGGATCCAAAATACCGTCTAGTTTCCTTTAATTTCAGCTCAAATTAATCTCTTCAGGATTTCTTGTAGGGCAAGTCTAATGATGAATTCTCTTGATTTTAGTTTTGTTTTTGTTTATCTTGGAATGTTTAATTTCTCAGCATTTTCTGTTTTGTGTTCTTTTTCTTTTCTTTGTGCAGTACTGAAAATTGAACCCACTTGCACTACTCTGAGTGATATACTTAGCCATTTTAATTTTTTTTTTTTTTTTTTTTTTGGTAAATGGTCTAACTAAATTGCTGGAGATCTTGCTAAGTTGGTGAGGCTGTCCTTGAATTTTCCATTCTCTTGCTTCAGCCTCCTGAGTGGCTGGGATTATGGGCATGCACCTCCACATCTGGTTTTCTATATTTATTAAGGATAGTTTGACTGGATACAGAAATCTTGGTCAAAAACCTTTATTCTTACAGCACTTTGAATATGTCATCTTGCTCCATTCTGGCTTCCATTATTTCTAATGAGACATTGGGTATTAATCTTATTGATAATTCCTTTTATGTAATGATTCACTTCTCTGACTGTTTTCATGATTTTGTCTTTGGTTTTGGGTTTTGACCATTTGATAATATGTCTACGGGTGAAACTTTTTGAGTTTATCCTACATTGAGCTTATTGAGATCCTTGAATGTATATATCATTGTTTTTAAATAAAATTTGGGACATTTTAAGCCACTGATTTTTCAAACATCCCTATGACTCTTTCTCATTCATCTTTCAAGGAGTCCCATCTTGAGTATGTTGGTGTGCTTGCTGGTTTTCCAAGGGCCTTGAAACTCCATCCATTTTCTTTATTCTTTTATCTTTCTGTTCTTCAGACTACAACATATTACCTCACATATCTTCAAGTTTGCTGATTATTGTTTTTACTTTCTCAAATACGTTATTGACTGATATTTGAGAATTTTTTTTTAATTTTACTGATTATTCTTTTCATCTTTAAAATTTCTATTTTGTTCTTTAATGTAATGTATCTTTTTTTCATATTTCCTATTTGGTGAGACATCTTTGTTCAACTTTTTTCTATTGAGGCTTAGTTTCCCTTAAATCTTTGAACATATTATAAAAATCTTTGTCTACTAAGTACAATATCTGGCCTTCCTCAGGAACAGTTTCTATGGACTGCTTTTTTCTCTGTGTAAAATATATTTTCATGTTTCTTTGCATGTTCACATTTTTGTTGAAAACTGAACATTTTAAATCACATGATATTGCAATTATGAAAATCAGACTCTTTCCTTTAACTAGGCTTTAAACTACTTCTGTAAAGTGTGTGCTGTTTATCTTGTGTGATTACTGAAGTTTCTGCCCAGTTTGGTGGTCAACTAATGATACAAATGATACAAAGAGATTTTCTTAAAGGACTGAAGCTCTATGTCTCCTAGTCTTTTCAAAAGTCCTTGTGTGCATGTCAATGGCACATAGTAAGTATTCAACCAGACAGTTTACAACTCACCTTGGACCGCTTACTTATGCAGAGCCTAAAAGTCAGCCAGAAGGGACAGCTCGGATCTTTCAGGAGCATGGGAACAGCCTTAGGTTGGCCTGCTACATGTTTACGAATATCACAGCTTTCTCAAATCCTTTTATGACCATCTCATCCTCGAGCTCATCCTTTTAATCTTATTGGTTAGGCTATCTACCTCCAGCTATAACCCCCACCTCAGGGAGCCAGGGTGTTAAACAATTGCCACTGATTATTTTCAGCAAACTTATTGCCACTGGGTGAGCTTTAGGTCTCGGTAAATAAACACAAGTCTTATGAGTGGTGTCTTCATAGGACCCAACAGACACGTCAAGTGATGACAGTTCTCTGGGAATGAGAAAGACCTTTAGCCCTATTCTCCCTTCTCCAGTGGTTACCAGGCTGCTGATTATCACTGTGATTTCTGGCTATTCATTTTCAAGACAACTGTGGAGCTGAGGAGAATGGGTGGGGGGGAAAGGCCATTTAAAATGTCACAAAGTTCATTATATTTATCAAAATTAATTCTCTTTGCTGGAATAATCTCTAGATTACTGGAATCCTTTGGTTAATTTCTATTGTTTGGAAAATTGATCCTGGCCACTCTTATCAGTGTTCTTGTTTTATGGAAAAAGGTATTTTTGTAGATATTGTCATTCTTGCTGATATCTCTCTGTACTCTTTGCAATTTCTAATGGATCTACAATTATTACAAAGTAAAAAAGCTAAAGGAATGTTAAGGGAGGGCTAGCAAATGGCCTGTCACCTGACTTGGCTGCCTTGCGGTCTCTAAAACTATCACTTGTTCCAGAACAATGGGTTTTTACAATAACTCGGTGAAGTAGGCCCTTCTAAGCCCAATTAACAGTGGAGAAAACTGGGGATCAGAGAGGCTCAAGGCTTTGCCCAAGTTTACAGAACTAGAAAAGAGGCAAGCTGGGAATTCTAATTTATATGGACCTCATTTCCAAGTCACCTTTTCATTTACTTTATTTATCTATCTAAGAAGTCTTTATTAAACATCTAGTACATGCTAGGCACTATTGCAATGTTAGCAGTATAGTAATGCACAAGATACAGCCCCTCCTCTCATAAAGCTCTCTTCCTAGTGAAGGGAGACAAATAA
>NW_026005769.1:353299-401417 GCF_001458135.2 Marmota marmota marmota | reverse complement strand
TCCAGGGAATACCAAAACAACATACTAGAAAGTACTTATATAACACAAAAGAGGTATAATGGAGGAATAGAGGAACAAAGACCCAAGATATATAGAAAATAAATAGCAAAATACCAGAAATAAATCCTGTGATATCAGTAATTTAATTAAAGGTATATGAATTGCATACTCCAATATAAAGGGAGCAATTGATGAGATATATTTTAAAAACATGATCCAGTTACATGCTATGTATGAGATTCACACTTTAGATTCCAATACAAATAGGTTAAAAGTACAATGATGGAGAATGATACCATTCAAATAGCAATAGAGAACTGGAGTGACTATATGAATACAAAATAGATTTAAGACAAAACTTGTTCTGTAAATAAAGAGGAATATTTCATAATGATAAAAGGTCAACCTACCAAGAGGATATAACAATTATAAACATAAACACATCTACCACAGAGTCCCAAAATACATGAATCAAAACCTGACAGAATTAAAGGGGTAAATGGGTAGTGATAATTCAAGACTTTCCATAACTTAATTCTCATAACAAATAGAACAGATATTCAACATGGAAATAGAAGACTTCAGCAATGTTATACATTAACTAGACCTAATGGACATCTATAGAATGTTTCAAAGTAGAGTCCAAAGATGACACCGGACCTTCACGGTCTGTGTCAGCTTGCAGGGTTAGAGGGAAAAGCTGGAGAAAAGCAGGGCCTATTGGAAGAATCCTGGGCTGCGAAGCAAGAATGTTAACACAAAGGCAAACTTCATCAGTGATTTACTGTGTGACCTTGGGCCAGTCACTTCCTGTCTCTGAGATGTAAGTTTTCTGATAGCCTAAGGGTTAAGAGCAGGTATCTGGAGCCAGAATTCTTCAGTTTGAATTCTGGCTCTCTGTTTTACCAAACTGTGTGACCTTGGGCAAGTTATACAACCTCTCTATGCCTTAATTTCATCATATGTATAATGGGGCTTATATTATTTTACAGTAGTCATGAGGATTAAATGGCTTGATATACACAAAGCTGTTAGAAAGGATAAATAAATAAATTTTACAGATATGGATCATTTAATATATGAGCTTAGGAGCTACATACTGTTACTATCATTTCCAGTTTCCAGATAGGGGCACTAAGGCACAGAGAGGTTAAGCAACTTTCTGAAAGTCACACAGCATGTAAACAACAGAGTGAGCCATCTGGCCCCCAAATCTATCATTTAATGATTTAAATACAGGAGCGACCACAACATCTGCCAAGTTGATTGAATGTGGGAGAGAGGAAGTATCCAAACCTAGTATCCAAATGTAATAACAGCAGCAATTATTGTTGCTGGGGTTTTGTTTTGTTTTCTATTCCTTTTGCCATACTGGACTCCCTCCCACTGAGCCACATCCTCAGCCATTTTTTTTTTTTCCAAATGGGTAACGCTAAATTGTCCAGGCTGGCCTCAAACTTGTGATCCTCTTGCCTCAGCCTCCCAACTTGCTGGTATTACAGGCATGCACCACTGCACCTGGCTACTGTTCCTATTTATTATAAAGTGAGGACACAAATGTTACCTGCACAGGATTGCGGGTGAAGTATGCAAGACAGTGCTTGGCAAGGAGTCCAAAAAGTAGTGATCAATGTGCAAGAAGAACGATATTTGCTGGATGCATTCCGAGGTTGGGATGGGCCTCTAGGCATGTTCTGAACAGAGAGGGCTGCCTTCAGGGTAGGGCTTCCTCAGCCCCTGCCACCGGGCTGTGGCTTGTTGTCTGAGCATGCAGGCTTGCCCTGCCTCATGGTCTTGAACAAGTCTCCCCTAGATGCTCACATGACCCATTCTCTCACCTCCTTGAAGTCTTTGTTCAAGAAGCATTTTCCCCATGAGGCCTACTATGACCATTTAGGTAGTTTGAGGTTTTTGTTTGTTTTGTTTTAATTCTTTTTTATTTGTTCTTTTTAGATGCACATGGCAGTAGAGTGCATTTTGACATAGTACACATACATGGAGTACAGCTCCCCATTCCTGTGGTTGGACAGGATGTGGAGTTTCACTGTGTGCTTTCACATATGAACATAGGAAAGTTCTGTCCCATTCACTCCACTGTCTTTTGCATTCCCATTCCCCATCCCTTCCCTTCCTGCCCCTTTGTCTACTCCAATGAACTTGTATTCTGCCCCCCACCCTTATTGAGAGTCAGCATGCACAGATCAGGGAGAACATTCTGCCTTTGGTTTGGGGATTGGCTTATTTCACTTAGGTAGTTGCACATTGTTCCTCACACTCCTGCATCTGTTACATTTCTCTTATTTTTCTGAAGTGTATGCCGGCTCCTCACACACTACATCCTTCACTAACGATACAATTGTCTTGCTTATTTTCCTGCTCTACTCATGGCTCCCGAGTGCCTAGAACTGACCTGCGGTAGGACCACAGTGACTTTGGCTGAGTAAGCACAGCTTCCTGTGAAAGTCCCCAGGCTACAGTTGGGACAGTGGGCTGGTGAGTCTGGAGGTGAGGAGAGTGGTGGGGAGGCTGCTGAAGGCCTCTACAGGGGAGGCCTGGAAGCCTGAGGCAGGGCCGTGATGGCAGGAGGGCAGCTGTGAGGCACAGGCAGAGGCCAGGAGAGCAGGCGTCCAATCCTGCTGGCTTGTGGACAGATGGATCTCCAAGCCCTGGTCACTGCCAGTCAGAGTCCAGGCACAAGGAGTGTTTGTTGAGTGAATGATTTAAATACACGAGCGATCGCAGCATCGGCCAAGTTGGTCGAATGGGGGGAGAGGAAGTGTCCAAACCTCGCACCCTCAGCTTGAGCCTGGGTGACCCAGAAATGGGGTGCCAATGTCCCCAAGTGCTCAAGTCACAAGATCTCCCACACATCACACCTGCGGACATCAACTCCAACATCACTTCCTCCACAAAGTGGGCTTCACCAGAACCACAGGGTGGGCCTCACCTGGCCCCTGGTGCTCACTACATCTGTGGGCCTAGAACAGTGTCTGGGCCTGGCCAGGCCCTCTAATGGGCTCCCTAATATCTTCTCTCTCTCTCTCTCTCTCTGTCTCTCTCTCTCTCTCTCTCCCTCTTTCTCCCTCTCTCCCTCTCTCTCTCTCCCTCTATCTCTCCCTCTCTCTTTTCCTCTTTCTCTCTCCCTCCCTCTCTCTCCCTCTCTCTCTCCATATCTCTCTCTCCCTCCCTCCCTCCCTACCTCCATCTCACTGTCTTTTCTCTATATTGCTCTCTCTCTCACGTGTTGTCTCTCCTTTCTTCTCTCTCATTTCTCTTTTGTCTCATCCTCTCTCTCTTCTTTCTCTTCTCTCTCTTCTCCCTCTGTCTCCTGTCTCTCTCTTCTTGCCCTCTCTGTCTTCTCTCTTTTTTTCTCTCTTGCTTTCCCTCACATCCTCTCTGTCCCTCTCCCTCCCCCATCTCTCTCTTTCTCTCCCTGTCCCTCTCTTCCTCTCTCTCTCCCTCCCTTTCTCCTCTCCTGTTACTCTGTCCCCTGGTCCTCCTCCTCTCCCCCATCCCCTCCTTCCTCCCCTCTGCCTCCCACTCTGGACATCATAAGCAGAGGATTCAGGGAACTTCAGCTGATGGTTTGGATTAGGCCACAGGAACTGAGGGTGACCCGACCTGTGGGCCAGGGGGAGGGGTGGGAAGTGGGACAACTGATATAATATTTGGCTCTGATTCACCTGAAATTGGACGCTCCAGGCTTTAAGCTGAACAGGCTTTAAGCTGGGAACTGGGTAGGGGGTTCATGAACCTCAAGCCACACAGGTCCTGGACATAGACATGTAGTGACACCCAGCATATCCTCACCACACAACAGCACTGGGACACCGAAGTCTCCAAGTACACTCGCATCACACTGCAGCTATGGGACATGTCCCCACCACAGTGCTCTCCTACAAAGGGGGCACATTGTAGGCACAGGGCACCCTGGTTGCCCAGATGCTGCAGTAGAGAATGAGACATTAGTTAGGAAAAAGAAGATCCACTGATAAGAACTGAAGGTGTGAAGCACTTGGCCATTACCATGTGAAGAAAGAGTGGACCATTAGTGAGGACAGGTGTGAGAAAAGAGACTAATGGTGACAGCAGCCAGGCCTCAGATGCAGGGCCTGTGTGCATCCTGCAGGCAGAGGGTACCAGAAAGATGTGCAGCTCTTCCAAACTCCCAACTCGGACAAAACCCTCCTCTGACTCTGGGTCATCCAGAAGGACAGGATCCACAGTGCCCTATGATAGGTGGGGAAGGATCAGCCTGGTCAAGTCAAGTTCAGGTCTCAGTAGGACCAAAAGGTGTGAGGACAAGAAGGAGGGAGGCCTTTGGCCTTTGGGGTTGTCACCTGGTTCAAGATGTCTCCTGACAGTTGACTAAAACTGTCAGGGGCTAGAAGGAAGTTATCCTTCTAAGAATAGCCTGACCTTTACAAGAAACAGCCTGGGGCCATCTTATGGATTATCTCACCTCTGGCAGTTTCACAACCTATACCCAGCAACTGCCAATAAGAGAGCTTCCCCATCCCCAGCATATAAATACCCCTGTGTGAACAATAAAAGTTTGCAGCTTGATCAGAACTCCTGTCTTGCTGTCATCCCCCTTGTCTCTTGTCCCTTCATTCCATCCCACCTAGGTTTGCCACCCACGTTGATGTGTCCTGCTGGTTAGGACATTTGGTGCCCAATGATTGGGGCTCAAGCCTTTGACTGAGAAGGAACGCTGTCCTCCGGGAAGACTTGGCCAAGTGGAGATGGCGATCGCCTCTGCAGACACGACCAAGAGACAGATCCAGGAGGAGAGTGGGGACGACGCACGGTGAGTGACCCACCATGGGACAAGCAGTTTCGTCACATGATTTGTTTTTGTCAGGCCTCAAGGAGGCCCTCAAGACACGGGGGGGGGGGGGGGTGCGTGTTAAGAAAAAGGACTTAAAATTATTCTTTTCATACATAGGAGAATTGTGTCCATAATTTCCCCTTGAAGGGACCATTGATGGTAAAAGATGGCTTAGAGTAGGAGACTGTTTAAAAGATTATTATGAATCCTTTGGCCCAGAAAAGGTGCCTGTTCCCACCTTTTCTTACTGGAACTTAATTAATGAAATTCTTAAAAGTTCACCCTTTGACAATGGTACCTTAAAACTTGTCAGGATTGGGGAAGAGGCTATGCAAAAAACCTCTCATCCCTCTTGTCCCTCCTCGGCATGCCCTTTAGTTAGTATAGACATAGATACTTCTCAGTCACCCCAGGACCCTGGGAACCTTCCTGGTCCCCCTCAAAATCCCACCGTAATGAATAAGTCTCCAACGGTTACCAACCACCTTTATCCAGTTTTAAATCCTGGAGACACATTGACCCCTGGCGAGGAGGCTACCTTGGAGAAGGAAGCAGCTCGCTACCATTCACAAGACCCACCACCTCTCAGGACCCTGCCACAGCCTATAGGAATTGCACATCCACCTCCCTCCTATATCCCTCCTGCCTTTTGTGCTTCAGCCCTTCAGGGGCCAACTGCCCCCTTAGATATTTTTTTTCCACTTCCCCTGCCTAACCTGGCTCCCTTGTGAGAGTCTCTCCAACATAGATGGGAACAGATCCAACTTTTAAAAGAATTAAATCCCTTGACTCTGAGCTCTGCTCATTAGCCTCAGGCACAGAGTCAACCCGAGCTGGCTCAAGGCGGTCTAATACAAAGGCTAAGCCATGCCATCGGCCTGTCCTCCCCTTCCCAGTCACCCACAGTCAGACAGATAAGCGCCCAGGCTGAGGACAAAGAGGAGGATCAAGAGGAGGAAGTGGGGGAAACGGATCAAGGGGAGGAAACGGGGGAATGGCAAGAGGAAGATCAGGACTCAGAGGATGAGGAGTTCACCCCTAGGCAGGAAGGAACCCAGAGTGTTTACAAAAAATTAAGCTTACGTTTTCTTGAAAAACTTAAAAAGGCTTGTGCTCACTATGGCCCCACTGTGCCTTACACATTGGCTTTATTAGAAAGCCACAACACACAGTGGCTTACTCCCAATGATTGGAAATTTTTAGCCCGAGCTACCCTCAGTGCTGGAGACTTCCTGTTATGGAATGCAGATTTCAAAGAGCACTGTCGGGAAACTGCTCAAAAAAATTTAACTAAGGCCTCCTCTAAATCCTGGACTTATGTTAAGCTAGTGGGCAATGCGCCTTTTGACACTAACCCTGAACAGGCACGTTTCCCTGCTGGACTTTTGGCGCAGATTCAGACGGCTGGCTTACATGCTTGGAGATGCCTCCCTCAAAAGGGCTTGGCTACCACTTCCCTGGCAAAAATTCGACAAGGGCCTGACGAGCCTTATAGCGACTTTGTTGCCCTCCTTATCCTAGCTGCGGAACGCTTGCTTGGAACAAGTGAAAGCGAAAGCACCTTTGTAAAACATCTTGTCTTTGAAAACACCAACCCGGCATGTCAGGATGTTCTTCGACCACATAAGGATAAAGGGGAACTTTCTGACTTTATTAGACTCTGTGCCGGGGTGGGTGCAGCCCATGCCATGGGTCTCGCCATAGGTGCCGCCTTTACCAAGGCCTTTCGCAATCCTGGCTCACGTACTTGCTTTACTTGTAAACAACCTAGCCATTTTGCACACGAGTGTCCGACAGGCAAACAAAACCTAGGGATAGCGTCTCCTCAAACCGGGGCTAAACCGCCCCCAGCCACCCTTTGCCCTAGATGTGGTAAAGGTCGTCACTGGGCCAGTGAGTGCAGATCTAAGACAAATGCCCTTGGACAGCCTATTTCTTCCCACTTCTTGGGAAACTCCTTTCAGGGCCAGCCCTGACCTCCGCAAGGACAAACCCAGAGGCAATAAGGTTTGTTCCCTCCCAAACTCCCTCCTTGCTTAATAATTCCAACCCCACCCTTGCTGGTGATTGCTGGCTCTGCATGACAACAGGGGCAATCATGCCTATGGCAGTTCCTATTAATTCTATCATAGACAATGATAATACATGCCAACCTGGATTTCCTTTTAAAGTACAGCCTATAGGCACTTTTACATCATGTCTTTTAGGCGCGATGCACAATAATACCTATGATATTGATGTTGGAGTTACTTCCTTTGGAAATTGCTCAACAATACAAAATTATTCCTCACCCACCCCATCTCTTTGCCCCCCCCAATGGCACAGTTTTTATGTGTGGAGGAAACTCAGCCTTCCCCAGGCTTCCAGCGAATTGGACCGGTGGCTGTGTCCTTGCCTTATTTCTCCCTGATATAACTATTGTCCCAGGAGACGAACCTCTACCCATTCCTAGCCTAGACACCTTAGTCAAAAGACACAGGCGGGCAATACAGGCCTTACCACTCCTTGCCAGCCTTGGAATAACAGCTGCTGTGGGCACAGGTACAGCTGGCTTAGGCACGGCTATACACTCTTACCGTCGCCTATCTCAACAACTTATAGATGATGTACAAACTCTATCAGGAACTATTAAAGATTTACAGGACCAAATAGACTCCCTGGCAGAAGTGGTCCTTCAAAACAGACGAGGCTTAGATTTGCTGACAGCTAACCAGGGAGGTATTTGCTTGGCCTTAGGGGAAAGATGCTGCTTTTATGCCAATAAATCAGGCATAGTACACACTAAAATTAAGCAGCTTCAAGAAGATCTAGAAAAGAGAAGAAGGGAACTATTTGAAAATCCTCTCTGGACTGGGCTTAATGGATTTTTACCCTACCTTCTTCCCTTATTAGGCCCTTTGTTGGGTTTACTTTTAATGGTGTCCATAGGACCCTGCATTATAAACAGGCTGGTACAATTTATTAAAGAACAGATTAATATTTTGGCCTCTAAGCCCATACAGGTCCACTATCACCGTTTGGAGATGGAAGACCACGCTGCCAACATTTAAAAGGATGTTCTACCCTTCTCTCAGGCTTATTTCTTAAGTTTACATCCCCACAGATCTCTCTTTCTTATATAGAAGTATAAGTAACAGCTCTGACCAACCATCTTCTGCCCTTGCCGTAAGGGTTCGCTCCTCCATGGGCCCCTCCGCTTGGGGGAGGACGCACCCATGGAGTGAGGACGTTAGGCCATAATAACGGAGGGTGCAAGAAGGACTGCAGGAGGATGGATCCATGGATCCCCAAACCCAAGACCTCTGAGTGACATGCTCTGGTGCATGGCGGTTGACATGCTTCTCCCTCAAAACCGTCTCCTCCAAAAACATGCCAAGGCCACGAAATCTCCTAGTGAAGACGCTCGCTCAGATCAGGAGATATTCTAAGGCCTTCTAGAGGAACAGAGCCTCTATCACCCCCTAAAAAACATGGCCAATAAGGTATGGTCAAATATTTTATACAATAAAGGGGGAAATGTCAGGGGCTAGAAGGAAGTTCTCCTTCTAAGAATAGCCTGACGTTTACAAGAAACAGCCTGCGGCCATCTTGCGGATTATCTCGCCTCTGGCAGTTTCACAACCTAAGCCCAGCAACTGCCGATAAGAGAGCTTCCCCATCCCCAGCATGTAAATACCCCTGTGTGAACAATAAAAGTCTGCAGCTTGATCAGAACTCCTATCTTGCTGTCACCTTTCGTGTCTCTTGTCCCTTCATTCTTCTCCACCTAGGTTCGCCACCCACGTTGATGTGTCCTGCTGGTCGGGACATCAAACACCATAATTGACATACATACATGTGACACAGGCCAAGGGACATAAATGCACTCTCCTGTCCCTTTCCTCACAAGCAGAACACAGAAGGTCTCAGAACTGAGCTTTAAATCTCTGTCCCCAGCCACCCCTGAACCACTGAATCCTTTGGCCATGTTATCTGCAAGGGCAAATCCCCAGAGTTGGGTGTTGACACAGTCTCCAAGGACTAAGCCTCACCTCCCTCACTCTCTCCCTCTCTCCCTCTCACCCACACATATCCAGCATTTTACACTTCCCAAAGCATGATCTCATTCAAGTCCAATAATAACCGTGTGAGGCTGGCAGAGCAGGGAGTATTAACCTTATGTTCAGATGAGGAAACAGAGGCCCAGAGAAGCAAAGCAATTACCAAAGTCACACTGCCAGCAAGTCCACCCACCACTTCCAAATCCAGCATCTGGGTTACAAGGACACCTGGGCCCCTTAACCTTAGAATATGGACTTTTCCAGATTCAGGGGGAAGAGACTCAGATGTCATAGTGAGGTGGGAAACATCCCCTCCTGGGAAGGTGCCTGGTAGGGGATTCAGGCATATCTGCTCTCTTCTGAAAGGGATAGGAATATGGTAACAAAGACAAATGCTTCTCAAACATCTGTCTACCAGGGGCCAAGTAGTGTGTTAGGTACCTTGTGTATATTATCTCATTTAATCTGATAAACTCAGTAAGATAGTCTCTCATTTTACAGAGGAAGAAACTGAGGTTCAGAGAGTGACATTTCTAGGCCTGAAGTCACACAGTGAGTAAGTATTGGAATTAGGACTTGGCCCTGCTTATGATTCTAAAACCCATGTTTTGAGGCAAGATTCTGTGTCCCCTACCCTCGCCATGTGACCAGATGCCTAGGTACCCTTCCACTTGTTACAGAAAGTTTGTCCCTGCAAAGGCTTTAGTGAGTGGCCTTCAGAACTGAGGTGAAGGCCTAGAAAGGGGAACTGTAGGGGAGGCAAGAGCTCCGAGAGTTTGTGGGAGAAATCAGATTCCTCCCGGGAATTGTCAGCAGGGTCCCCTCCCTCTTTCCTTCCTCTTCCCCTCCTTCTGGTGGCAGCCTGCCAGGGGAATGGAAGCAATGTCCCTGGAGGGCGGCCTCTTGACAGATGCAGGGCCAGAGGCAGCACCACAGAGGCCCACATCCCGGGTCACCTCCCACTCAGAAGCACAAGGAATCTGTACAAGAACTCGAGCATTTCTCCAAACCACGAGGCTGTGTTGCCTGATGGCTTCCCTGACCTCCTCTTTTCATCTCCTTCCTGTTGGCCTTGAAGATGGATCCCAAATTTTTTAAAAATATTTCTTTAGTTTTAGATGGACAGAATATTTATTTAGTTTTTTATGTGATGCTGAGAATCGAACCCAGGGCCTCATGTGTGCAAGGCAAGCACTCTACCACTGAGCCACCACCCCAGACCACATCCCAAGGTTTTAGTAGACAAATCTACTTCCTGTCCCTGCCTGGCAAGGTAAATGTTCAGACTCCCAAAGCCATTCATCGTCCTTCCTTGACACCAATGGGGGCCTTCTCTTGTTCTGAGACATCTCAAAGGCAAGACATTCCATAGCCTTCCTGACATCACCTTCCTGACATCACCTTCCAGTGTTGCCTGTCCCACCATCATGACACTCTTCATAACCCTCAACTTGAGTCCCTGATGCCGATTCTTCTCCATTTCACTTTAATGGAAATGGGGGACACTACTTCCTAAATTCAGACATCCCCAATAACAAATGAGATCAGGGTAACCCAGCTTCTCTTTTGAAAACCAACAGCTGCACAGTATCTTTATTTATTGGCCCCATTTTCTAATTCCACAGAGATTGTGAAACATGGAAAGTAAAGTCAAAGTAAGATAGAGGGTATGACAAAAGTTACTGGAGGAAGAGGAAGAGGGATGCTGAGAGGCATAGGAAGTAGACTTCTTAGATCCTCAGTTATCAGATCATCACCATCATTGCCCTCTCTAATTGCTCTGCTTGTCATCACCACTGCCACTACCCTCTCTCTCCTCAATGCCATTTGTATTGCTATCACAACCATTAGTGTTGCCATTCTCACCTCCATTTCTACTATCCAGACACTGTCTCATTCACTGCTCTCAATGTCCCAGACATTGGCATCAGTCAGCACCATCAGCACTGCTACTACAGCAAGCACCACAGCCACCATCATCACCACCTTCATTGACACCATCACCACATCTGCACTCTTATCCCCATGTCTGCCATCACCAGTTGTTACTATCTCAATCATCCTTTTCACCCTCCTCCTTTCCCTTGCTGCCATTTCTACCTCTAACATCACCGTCATCACCTCCACCACCATTATCCCTTCTACCTTCATCACCTACACCACCATCATCCCTTTTACCTTCATCATCTCCACCAACATCACCTCCACCATCATCACTACCTCTGTCAACATTACCAAGTCCATTAACACCATTACCATCAGCACACTCGCCACCATTCTCATCATCTCCATCACTGAATCTGTTGTTATCCTCACCATGACCTTCATCACCACCGCCACCATCAATGCCATTGTTACTGACATTTTCATCACCACCATTGACACTTTCACCATGTTTATTGGTGGTAATCACCGTCATTCCTTAGAATGACAAAAATCATCACTATTTTTTATCATTAATTTGATAGATCAGTTTGGCCCCTGCATTCAAAGGCCTAAAGAAAATTGATAGGTTCTAAGACAGGAAATAAAGGCAGTGAGGATCAAGACCCAGAGTGGGGGAGTATGGAGGCCTCTGATGTCCACATCAGCTATGGCCAAAGAAGGCATCCTTTGCCGGAGTGCAGGTCTATCATGGAGAGTGCATGGAAGAGGGACAGGACTGCAAACAGTGAGGGCAGGGGCCTCCCATCCAGATGATCCTCAGCAGAGCCTCAGAAGTGACAAGGGCACATAGTCAGGCTAGATGATGGTGCCCTGAGACATGGAAGACCCGGAGAGGGCCTGACAGTGGGACAATGTCCTGAAGGAGAACTGGGGCTAGAGCTAAGGTGTCTGGCTCCCAGATTCTGTTCTGGATTAAGGATCATGTCTCCCACAGATTCTGGCACCCCTGAGTCACCCTGCAGTTCTGGTTCCCTTCCATGTTCTCAGTTGAAGCCCAGGCATTGGAGGTGGCCCTTAAGACTGGCCCCATGGCTCTGAGGGGCTATAAGGAAGCCTATAGGGGATGGCAGCAGGTGAAGGGGGAAGGGGAGGGGGCCTTCCTCTTCCCTTTTGTCTCCTCCCCACCCCCTGTTCCCTGCTGCTCCTTGTTGCTCTTCAGCCTCTTCCTGCAGCCCTGCACACCCCCAATAACAAATGAGATCAGGGTAACCCAGCTTCTCTTTTGAAAACCAACAGCTGCACAGTGGCTCAGTTATTTGTGCCCAGCCAGACTACGACAGTCAGTATCACATTCTAGAAAGTTCCTAGAGCTGAAAGTTCAACTCCCAGTCCTGAACCATCCTAGCTGTGTGGCCTAGGACAAGTCACTTCCCCTCTCTGGAGTTGGATCCTCATGTTCACAATGAATGAGCTGTTGGAAGAATTAAATGAAGTGGAGTAACAGCACTTATTTACTGGGTAATTCACCTATGAACTAGCACAAGGGTTGGCAGACTTTCGTTCTGCTTGGGACCAGAGAATAAACATCTTATGCTTTGAAGGCTATAGAGATAATGTTGCAATCACTCATCTCTGTTGTTGTAGCACAAACCAGCCATGGATGATGGGTAAGCTAATCAATATAGCCGTGTCCAATAAAACTTTATTTATAAACACAGGCAGCAAAACAGACTTGTCTGGCAGTTGTAGTTTGTGGACCATTGGACTAGCCACTGCGCTAAGCACTTTTAACTTATCTAATTTGATTCCCACACAACCCTGGTAAGTGGATACTGTTATTATTCCCATTTAGCAGGTGGGGAAACTGAGGTCTCAAGCTAACAAGTAACTTGCCTGCTGTTATACAGCCAGGAAGTGGCTGAGCCAGCATTTTAACCCAAGTGGTTTGGCTTCTGAGCCTCTGGTGTTGATCTTTACAGGATACCCTTCCTCCCAGAATAAGAACAATGCTAATTATAAGAGCAATGCTAGTCATTGCTCGCATTTGCATGGGACTTTATGGGAATCTTTATTCCCGAAAGAGCAATCAGAAACACCAGCAGTTCTCCCTCAGGAGCTGCAGTGCACTGGGGTGTCCTCATCGGTTGTACTGTGTCAAAAGTCATTTGTTGCTAATAGTTTTAAAATGATTTATTGCTGTTTTAATAAACAACAGTTGACCCAATGTTATCCCTCTAAAAACGTCCCTTTCACTCCCTTGCTTTCAGATAGAATTCCTGGAAAGAGCACAAAAGGATGGGGGTTTCAGCTCCCTCCCCAAGAATGCCTGGAAGATGGCAGTCCAAGGCACTGAAAGGATAAAAGAAACTGAAGTTAAAATGTAAAGGACCAGGTATTGTAAAGTTTCTGAACTACACTCAGAACCTGAAATTCCTGTGGCAGTTAAGACAATTTCCGGAACTGCCCATTAGATATGTGTCGAAATCCCCACCCTGACCACTTAGTTGCTTAACAACTGGACCCTGTGCAGCTTGGCATGTAGGCACCTCAGGGCCCGAACCAATCAGTTTGAATGTATCCCCCTCCTTAGAAATGACCTATCACTCTCGCCCGACATGTTCCCACCAATGAATGTGCTAATCATGTTTGAGAATTGTTGTTTGATTTTCCCGTGCCTCATGATGATTTGCTCTGATGTATGCAAAGCCCCCGCCCTCCCCAAAAAGTGTACTTAAGCACTGCTTAACCCCTGCTCGGGGCTCTTGGCTGCTCTCCCTTCTTGAGTGAGCATGGAGCCCCAGCGCGCTGGATTTTCAATAAACCCCCTTTTGCTGTTGCATGAGTCGGTCTCTTGGTGGTCTCTTCCTCCGTCGTTCGCCGGTCCCTTACATTTGGTGCATTGGCCGGAAATCCAGCAGTACCGGACAAGGAGACCACAACGGACTCCTTTAAGGGTAAGTGAAGTGCCTTTTTCCTTTTTCTTGCGATAGCTCAGGGCTTTTCGTTCAGTTTCGGTTTAAGGGTTGGCAGAGTGGCTGCCAGCAGAGAGCGTGAGCTCCCCCTGGCGGTGATGGACAGATGTGCCCTGAAGCCACAGGCCACGTCCCCAAGGGTGTGTTTTTGTCCCCAGTTCAGGTGTGTTTTTGCCACTGATTCGGGTTCAGTGACTCTGCTGCCAACCCGTCAGTTCTTGCCAGCTACTCATTTTCTCAGGTTGAGTTTACTGTCTGTTTTTATGGTCTTTATGGTCTAGCTCATCAGGTCTTTTGCCAGTTACTCAGTTCTAGTTCTTTGTCTTGGACTTGCATTAAGCGTTTGCTGTTTGTCTTTGTCTGTGTCGCTTTTGTGTTGTCACTGTCCCTGTTTGAGTAACTCCTATTATGGGACAAAGCCATTCCACACCTCTGTCCCTGACCCTTGATCATTGGACTGACGTCTGCTCAAGGGCCCAGAATCTTTGTTTTTCAGTAAAACGCCAGACCTGGCAGGACCTCTGTGAATCTCCTCCCACATGGGTGAAGCCTTTCCTGGTCCCTGCCCCCACTCCAACCCCTTCCCCCACGATCCTATCACTCAAACCCTCTGCTCCTCCCCCTCTTCCCTCCATTCTCCCTGAGTCAACTTTAGCTAAATTTTAGCCTAAATTGTCCTTAGTATGCTTCTCCTGTAAGGGACCAAAAGTCAATAGAACCACCAGCTTTTCTGTTCTCACCTTTTACACCCCTTTAGCTGTGTCTTAAAGAACTTTGATATCTCTCTTTAACTTTTCTCAAAACCCTGTCCTCATTATTAAAATGGCATTAATTGGCTTTGGGGATGGGAATCGAATTTTCAGTCATAAATTTTGGCACCCCAGAGGGGACTTTAGAGGAGTCCCCACTCTGCCTTCTTGGGGAAACCTAGCACTTGAAACAACTGCAAGCAGAGGATGAACTATTTGGGAGCTGACTACTGAAAAGTTAGGAGATGTGGAAAATGCCTGGTGCCTGGGGTCAGACCAAACCAGAGGAACTAATCCTGTAAGTAAAAGGTGGGACTAAGGGACTCCCAGCAGCTTCCAAAGCCATTTTGCTTTGGGGAACTCCCTCTTACTTACCTGCACTTTAAGGATTACTCCACCTCTGTCTACTAAAAAAAAGGGACAATGAATGCAGTAATGTGTTGATATTATAGATTGTTTCTTGGTGATGATCTTGGCTGAATGTGTATCTAAAAGATGATTTTTTTATTGTAACAATCTGGTATCTGAATGGGTTTCTAAAGCATTGCACAATCTTGCAGTTAAAAGTTGGGTTTAAGTAATTGTTTAGTTTGTGATTTCAGATAGTTCATGCTAGAAAACTTAAATACTTAGGATAGAAAATTTAAAAACTCTACTTCCAAGTTGGCAAGTAACTCCCAATCATTTAGTTTTATTTTTTCATCAATTTTTGAACTGGGTAGCTTGAAAAGATTTCACTAGGTATACCAGTACATTAATTTGGGCAAGGATAATAAATTATGATATGATATCTGTTCCCCTCAGTGTGTAAGATTAAGGGGAAAAAGAGTTAAATTAAAACATTGGTCTGGCTTATTGAAATGGCATTAATTAGCAACAGTCTTGGGAATTTTCAAAGCTTAATTTTGGATACTCATGGTAGTCTGTGGTCCTTTTTAAAATTTTTTCAGGAGATTTAATGTAACTTAATACTACTTTAGGAACTTCAGAACAAAGGAAGTAGCTTAATCATCCTGAAGAAATTTCTTCTGATGGTAGCCTTTATATTATTAAATAAGATCCTATTTTCAGTTTTGTGTGAGCAAGTTTTTCTAGTGTAGGAAAATGTAAAGGTATGAAGTTTTGAGAACTGTTTCTTAAACTTGTATCATAATTTTCAACATCCAAACCTGGAAATTATGACTTATGGTTAAAATGCCTTAGACATGAGGTTTCTGCTCAGAATTCCAGTTTTCCCAGTTCCTTCCAGACCTCAGCCAGGACTTAGTTGATATGCAAATAGAAGAAGCCTGGAGCACTCCGTAGGAGACAGATCTGAGTTCCCCCCCAAAAAAAGAGAGTTAAAGTGTCTTTTTATGGGAACTGAAACTAGACCAAACCAAAAAGTAAATTGTATGGTATTTACTAATTACTGGCCAGTCATCTTTTTTAGGACTCTTGCTTTTTCTTAGATTCTTTATTTTTTTTTTTTTTTGAGCTCATGATTTTGATCCTACAGGCAAGTTAATGTTTTCTGATCACTTCTATTTTTGATCAACTGTGGAGTTTTAAACATTGCAATGGAGATTTCACCTAAAAAACGAACAGCTACAAGGCCTTGTGTATGTGTGCACACTTGTGTTATATGTTGTATGTCTGTATGTCTGTATGTGTATGTCCATATATCATGCAATTATATGACAATTGGCAGATATATGAGGAGTGCTCATAAAAAAAATTTAAAAAATGGATCCAAATATCTTTGATTCATGTGATTCATATGGCTCAATTTAAATATGGTAAATAGATAAAAGTAAAGATGTCTTTAAAATTAAGCTTATAGGTTTTTCTAGGTGTTCAAAAAAATAAAACCTAATAAAATGTTGATGTGTATGAAATAATCTGCCTAAATTCAAAAATCTACAAGTATTGTTTCAAAATGTGAACAGAAGGAGGTTAACAGATGGAAAAGAGAAACTTGAAGGTTCTAGATATGGATTTAATAGAGGGAAAATGTGTTTCTGGATAAGAGAGTCTAAGTGATTAAGTAATTAAGAGGGTTTAAGTAAGTGATAAAGAAGGTTTGTGTAAGTTGGTTATATGTTAAACAACAGCTGTTATTTGTTTAAAAGCTAACCTTGGTTAATATAAAATCATCAATGTAATTATGGTGCTATTAATGTGTTCATATCTTCCAGGTATACAAGTCTGTAAGGTAGAAGCTTCAAAAGAGCATTATATCAAGCTGGTGTTCTAAAGTTGTATGGTAATTTTAGGCTTAAAAAAAAGAAAAATGTTGGAGATTTATCTATATCATTTGTGTTCTATAACTGGACTTGTTATCAATAAGTTATGTAAAGTTCCATGTTACTTTTTACACTGAGATACAATTTAAATGTATTTTTAAGTTAATGAGAGCCTAATCTGTGTGAAGGATGTATTGTAAAATACAAAAATACTTTGTTACTTTTCTAAAAAAGGTTAAGAGCTTTCAGCTTTTCTTTAATTCATGTTTTAGGTGTGATATTATGTTGTGTTAGCTAATATTCATGTGAACTTGAGCAACAATTTATGTAGGCTTTGTAAAATGATGTCTAAAAAAGCAAAGATCAGTTTCAGAACTACAGTACTTAAAATTTATGAAGAGCCCTGCCTTACCTGAGATAAGGCTCTATGTCCCATCTCACTGCATGTGAAAGAGACTATAAAAAAATAGGCCAAATTTCAGTACATTTAAAGTTATGTCCAAAGGTTAGTTTATTTCATGATTACCAGCATCTCAAACAGGGTATTATAATATATAACTCTGCCAAAATTCAAGATAGCTATTATATGAACTAAATGTTTTTACCCTAGTTAATTTTATTTTGTAGTTTTCTTATAAATGATTTAAGATTGCCTGTTAATGTTTTGCAGAGGTACTACTTTAAGAACACACAACCTGGGTTAATTTAAGATAAGGAGTTATCACCTACAGGATAGAGAGATAGATATTAAAGCCCAATACTCTTAATATAAGGCTGTTGAAATTTATTTGCTAGATGTTTAAGATTAAGTTTTAAAATTAGTTAAATTAAAAGGGCCAAGAAAACCAATATTTGGCTCTTGCCCTCTGAGTCAGTCTGAATCAGGGAATAGGGGACTTCTCCAAAGAGCTTTGAAACTCTGGGCCACATAACCTCCCGATCAGGGAGATTAATGAGACCAGTGGAGGACAAAAAGCCAATCAGTGCATTTGCTGTGAAGAGGAGGGTCATCAGAAAAGGGAGACATCCTTGATGCTTCTGAGGGAAGCCACATGGTCAAGCAAGGTCTGGACCCATCCTAGCTCAAATGGCACTAGCGGAACTGAGAAGCTGCTGTGAAGTTCCCCGAGGACTCCCAGGGAAACTCAGCTGACTGTTAACAATAGATAGAAACAAAAGTCAGTTTGACTTGCTTCATCTTAAACACTTAGCAAAGACAGTCAAAGCCAAAACACAGCTATTCCTGGGCATTTTAAATGATAATAATAGTTATTCCATAAACAAGTAAACTGGAGGCTGAAAAAGAGATTCTCAGACAAGAATACCTGATAACTACCAAAAGGAACTGCCAGAGTAGTTTTTAGTTTAAGGCCTTTATTTCTAACCTACACAGGTAGGCTTAGTGTTTGCTAGTATGGTTATCCAGCCCTAAGTAACAGAATTAAAAATTTCTCTATTAGATACAGGTCATACTAGTAAAAGGATTTTGCAAGATCAGATGACATTAAATTATTAAACTGTATGTTAAGGAAAAGGACATCTGTAACCCTAAAAGTTAAATGTTGTGTTTACATCCCTGACATTTCTGGCAAGGTGACAAATATCCTTAAAGATTTACATGCTCAGATATAAGCCATGTTTTAAGCAACTTTGTCTTGGAAACAATATCTTAGCTCCTGGGTCTTGGTACTTCCTGGTGGAAAACATTGTTAGTCTTTGTCTTTGCCATCATACTCATTGGCATATTCCTGTGCTATGGCATTTATTGCTGCATCAATATGGTTCCAGTACTAATAAATTCTTGTTTCTCTTATAGACAACCCATCACTCAAATGGCCCACCAGCCTATTACTTCTCAATCGGACTTTTATCATGGACCACTCAATAGACCCGATTTTTTTAAAGGGGGACTCCAAACTGCTTGCCCCACACCATCCCTTTTCAGCCTGAAGAAGCCAGAAAGATCTTCTTCACCCCCCTTCCTTACAGCAGTAAGGAGTTCCCAAATTAGAGGGGGGAATGAAGCCAGATTAAAAGTTAGGTAGTCAGTGTAGTTGGATCCGGTCTAATATCGAGTGAAATCTAAAATGGAGGCCATGCTGAGACTGATTCCAGGGAACGCAAAACAACTCATGAAATGTGAAACCCTTCAATAATTATGATTCATTACTTTTAAGATAAAAAGTAGTCAGAAAAAGGAGTGGGGAATGAAAGGATAAAAGAAACTGAAGTTAAAATGTAAAGGACCAGGTATTGTAAAGTTTCTGAACTGCACTCAGAACCTGAAATTCCTGTGGCAGTTAAGACAATTCCTGGAACTGCCCATTAGATATGTGTCGAAATCCCCCCCACCACCACTTATTTGCTTAACAACCTGGACCCTGTGCAGCTCGGCACGTAGGCACCTCAGGGCCCAAACCAGTCAGTTTGAATGTATCCCCCTCCTTAGGAATGACCTATCACTCTCGCCTGACCTGTTCCCGCCAATGAATGTGCTAATCATGTTTGAGAGTTGTTTGATTTTCCCGTGCCTCATGATGATTTGCTCTGATGTATGCAAAGCCCCCACCCTCCCCAAAAAGTGTACTTAAGCACTGCTTAACCCCTGCTCGGGGCTCTTGGCTGCTCTCCCTTCTTGAGTGAGCACGGAGCCCCAGCGCGCTGGATTTTCAATAAACCCCCTTTTGCTGTTGCATGAGTCGGTCTCTTGGTGGTCTCTTCCTCCGTCGTTCACTGGTCCCTTACACACATGGTCTACAAGTCACTCAGAGGGATGGCAACCAGTGGTCAATCCAATTTGGTTGTCATCAAGGGTGGGGCATGTGGGATAATTGTTACCATCAGAAAGCTGAAGAAAGCAAGGCCCATAGAAATAGAGAAGAGCCTGACATCCCAAGGCTAGAGTCAGACAGAAGCTATCATCTCTGGGAAGTGGCAAATATTACATCAGAGAAAAACATGAGGAACCAGACAGAATGCTGTTCAAACCCTGACTCGCCCATTCTGTGTGACCACAATGGCTCTCATCTGGCCTCAGTTTCAACATCTGTAAAATGGGGATCTTGCCAACACCACGTCTGATAGTGCTTGTTGTGAGGATCAAAGGAAATAATAAGGAATGTCTAAGGCTGCTGGAACAGAAGACTCAGAGTGAAGAAAGGGGAAAGAATAATATTTAAACTATGCACCAGGACAACTCCCAAAGGTACCTCAGGAAAATGGCTCTCAACAACTTAGAGATGTAAACAACTATCTCCATTTTACAAAGAAAGAAACCAAGTCCTGCCATCCTTTAGCTAAAAAGCAATGTGCCTAGAGAGTAATGTGGCTAGTAGGACATAGTGACATAGGCCTGTGGCTGGGGAGGGTGAGGCAGCAGGATTGCAAGTTGGAGACTGGCCTCAGCAACTTTTTTTAAGGCCCTGTCTCAAAATAAAAAATAAATAGTGCTGGGGATGTGGCTCAGTGGAAGAGCACCCCTGGGCTCAATCCCCAGTGCTAAAAGAAATAAAGAGCAAGAAAAGGAAAAGAAAAAAGAAAAGAGGGAGGGAAGGAGGGGAAGAAGGAAGGAAGGAAGGAAGGAAGGATGGAGGGAGGGAGGGATATAACAAAACTCCCAGTCCAGAGCACCAGGAGAATTGTCATCTTTCGGTAATGTGAGTGGAAAATCATATTGGAACACAGAGAGAGTTATACACCCAACAAATATTTATTGAACACTTACATTGTGCCAGACATGGATCTCATCTATGAGGACACAACCCTGATCAAGAGAAACCCATTCCCCAAAATTCAAGAGGGTAACCAAATCAACTCTAGGGTCCCTTCCATGTTATGGTGCCATTCTAACTCAGCCATGATCCTGAGCCAAGTATCTGCTCTTTACCTCGGTCTCCTCTCATTCAAAACCCTTCCCAAGGGAAATCAAAAAGGAAACTGTCTACCCAGTGCTTGCCTTTCACCCAGCCCTGGTGTCCTGGGTGGCTTCCTGCCCAGCCAAGAACAAAGGCTGGAAGGACTGTTTCTCTGGGACATCATGTGCCTCCCTATAGGGTGTGGGCTCTGAGGACCCCAGCCTGTCCTAGGCCTGACTCTAGTGAGCTGTCTCTGGAAACAATGGTCAGAGGCATCTCCCCCATGATCTCCACCAAGGATGGGAAGTGGGGCATAGGGCAGGCTGGCCTGGGAATTGTTTGGAAGACACATTTCCTGGTCGAGTTGGCAGACAAGCCCCTGGGATACTGGAGTGGACACAGGATGGACAGCATCTTTCTTCCTCTTCTCTAAAACAAAGCGATTGTTTCTGTTCCCATCTTCCCTTGCAGGAGGCCTTAGAGCTGCAGAGCGGAGCCCTGCCTCTCCAGCCAGCCCAGGCCAGTGCACAGCCCACTTGCCACACAGGAGGCCCTATCCTGGGCCAGGAGGACCACACCCCTGCTCCCTAGCATGGGCCGCTTTTTATGCATGCAAGGGGCGGGCAAAACCCAGGCAGTGGGATACGTCAGACACTTGTGTCATCAGGGGCCAGCAGAAGAGTTCTCCAATTGTCAGCCCAGGAATTGAGGGGCCCCGTGGGTGCACATGCCACTGAGAGGCAAGGTGGCACTCGGGAGGCGAGTGTTGCCCAGCTTCTCAGGTGGGTGGCCTGCTAATGCACTCTGTGGCCAGATAGGTAGGTGGCCTTCTCTTCTTTCCTACTGGGCCTGAGTGGGGGCTGCGGGCACAGCTCTGCAGGGACCACAGGGGAGGGGGTGAATACCATGGCCTCCCAGCAACTAAGAGAAAAGAGCAAACCCTCAGCAACCAAGGAACTCGCCTCAGCCTCTGCCCCACCCAGCCCTGTTCTCCATCACACACGCACAAGCCCTGCACATGGCCACATTTCTTCTGCAACCCCCTCCCCATGCCACGTATGGGAAGGGCCTTGCTGGGCCGTTGGGCCTCACCTCTGTGTGAACCTCTGCTTGGATCATGTCAGCCACAAGGTGGGAGAGCAGTCGGGAGGGGAAGTGAAGGAGAAAGATCGCCCTTTCTCTGCCCCTCCTTGTACACCTCTCTGGCGCTCCAAAGAGCCCAGCTGCTTGCAGAAGATCCTCCAGCCACACATGAACCCAGCTTTCTGAGTCCTGACCCTCCATGGGCCAAGGCCTCAAGGAATCCCATTGTATCAAGTGGAAGGAACTGGGGAATGGGCCCCCAGATGATAGAGAAGAAAAAGCCACCTGTTTCTTCTCCATCCAAGCTATGTAGATAAATATAACACCCTCCTATGACAGCCCCTGACTGTTCCCAAAGCCCTCCCCATGTGCTTCTTCAACTCATCTTCCCAACAACCCTGGGAGGAAGGCATCATTCTTGTCTCCATTGTACAGATGAGCAAACTGAGGTTTCCACAAGCAAAGTGACTTCCTTGCTCCAAGTTGTCCAGCGAGGAAGAGGTGGAACCAGGACTTGATGTTAGGCCCATGGATCTCAAATGTCTCCTTCATTTGTAGTGGAGAACTCAGAGTCTGGATAGGAGAAGGCTTGGCCTGCTGCAAAATGAGCTTGATTTTGCAACATAGTATGGACTTATGGACTCCTTGGTTTCTAAGGTATAGTCATGTTGTGCTGATGCTAGCCTGCCAGGCCTCCGAGCAGTCCCCAGTCCTGACAGTTTGTCCGCAGTACCTCTAGCTCTGACCCTGCTCCTTGTACCCCTCACTGGAATGCCACCTGGCTGGCATCAGGAGACGGGGCCTGGGCCTGCCTCCACGGCCCTCAGTTCCTCTGTTCCTCAGTGTATGGCATGACTCCGGGGCTGAGGACGGGGCATCTGGGGAGGGAAGCCTGAATCATGCCCAGGCCAGGAAGCACAGCACTTGGCATGGTTCCTGGCCCGGCTGAGGAAAGAGAAGGCACATGAGTTACCGAGGCTGGCCTAAGTCAGGGAAGAGGCAGGAGGGAAAGGGGTGGCATGAGCCTGTGGAGATGGGGGAGCACACCACCAACCAGGTTCCATGGCTCCAGCCAGGGGAAGGACCCAGGAAGAAGTGGGAGCACCTAGAGGAGGGGGAATACAGAGAGAGGCCAGCAGGACCTCTGTTCGGTCCAGCCTTCCTTCCCAAGCCAACTCCCCAGCCGGGCCCTCTCTCCTGGCAGACGTGTGTGACAGCTGGGGCAGTTCCAGAGGAGGGATCTCCTGAACCCCACAGGGGGAGGGCGCCACCTCCAACCGCCTCCCTCCATCTCTTCCTGTCATGTCCTTGGCCACCAGTGTTTCCAAATAGACTGGTTCTTGGCTGGCTGTTGACTTAGGAATCAAAAACATCAGGTTTCAAATTCATCCCCACAGTTTTAGCTCTCACCTCTCGGCAGACCATTCCAGTCCAAACTGCTCCTTTTGAGCTCCTGGCCCACAGAGTTGACAGCCTCCTGCCCGTGTCCTCCAGGGTGACCCTCAGACACCTCCAGATCAAGTGGTTCTAAAGCAAAGCTCTTCTTTCCCCTCCCCCATAGCCCCACTCTTAAAACACAATTCATCATTGAACTCTAGGAATAATGTCACCACCCATCAGCTGGACATCATTTTTGATATTCCTCACCTTACTTTGTCCCTTCAACATATATGAACAGGTGGTACCAGGTACTGTCTGAGGAGATGGAGGACAGCAGGGAGCAAGTCACAATCCCTGCACCCACTTCAGTTTATAGTCTCATCCAATAAGTAACCAGAAAATCACTGATCAGTTGACAAGAAGCTGAAATGGGTGTAATCCCAGGGGCTGAGGGAACCCAGAAGAGGAGTATCGGGCCAGGCACAATGGTTCATGTATGTAATCTCAGTGACTCAGGAGGCTGAGGCAGGAGGATTGCAAGTTTGAGACCAGCCTCAGCAACTTAGTGAGACTCTTGTCTTAAAATACAAAATACAAAGGACTGGGGATATAGCTTAGTGGTAAAGTATCCCTGAGTTCAATTCCCATTACCAAAAAGGAAAGAGGAAAAGAAGGAAGGAAGGAAGGAAGGAAGGAAGGAAGGAAGGAAGGAAGGAAGGAAGGAAGGATGGAAGGAAGGAAGAGAGGAAGGAAGGAAGGAAGGAAGGAAGGAAGGAAGGAAGGAAGGAAGGGAAGGAGGAAACAATTAATCAAATCCTGTATGTGGATCATTGAAGTCCTCTCACAGAGCTAAGAGTATGTACAAAGACCAGAAGTAAAAGAGAACATTCAGCAATTGAGAAACTTGATCACATGATGCTGTGGATATAGAGAAACAAAGCTATAAATTGGGGGATAGGGTCTTACCTGGTAGGAGATGAGCCTGCAGAAATTGCTAGGCACCTGAGCACCTAGGCCTTACTGGCTATTGGAGGGAATTTAGCCTGTACCCTAAGAATGCTGGGAGCCATTAGAACGTGTTAAGTGAGCAAGTGAAACTGTGCCATAAATATCCAAAAGATTGCCCAGTCTTCCTCACCTTGACATTCAAACTGCTTCATTAAGCCAGGTGCAGTGGCTCAAGAAGCTGAGGCAGGAGGATCTAAAATTCAAGGGCAACTTCATCAACTTAGCGAGACTGTGTCTCAAAATTTAAAAATAAAAAAATAAATAAGGGTTGGGGATGTGGTTCAGTGGTTAAGCACCCCTGGGTACAATCTCTGCTACAATTTAGAGAGGCCCCATCCCAAAATAAAAAATAAATAAATAAATAATAAAAAGAACTGGAGATGTAGCTCAGATGTACAGAAACCCAGGGTTCCATCCCTAGTACCCCGACCCTTGAAATACTTTCCTTAAGGCCTTGATCATAGATGAACTTCCAATAAGGAGAGAAAGAAGAAAGGAAGGGGTAGGAAAAGGAAAGGAGAGCTGAGGAGGTGAGAGAAGGGGAGGTGGGGGAAGGGAGTCAGAGGAGGGAAGGGTCCTAGAGGCCTGAGGACCTTCAACAGGTAAGAGACTGAAACAGTGTTCAGAGGGTTGGGGAGAAGAGCAAGTGTGCACTTGAGCCCCATCTTTTCCCTGGCTCTCCTGGGTTTCTTCTCTGAGCACAGCGACAATTTGACTCAGTGATCTTCAAGATTCATCTTGTTCGGTGGGCATGGCATATAGTGACATGAGAGAGGAGCAAAGCTCTCTGGGAGCCCAGAAAGCCCCCCAGATTCCAGGAATCATAAGAGGCGTTGCAGCTCTGAAGAATGAGGAGGATTTGCACAGGCCCAGGAGGTGAGAAGGGGTGGACGTGGGGGGGTCAGGGCAGCACTGGGTGAATGAACATCCCAGGCCAAAGAATCGGAGTGGGTAGAAAACACAGAAGCAGGAAAACACCAGGAGTGTTCTGGAAATCCTGAGTAGTCAGTGTGTTGCGGCCAGGGACAATGGGTGTGGTCTGTTGGACTCAAATCCTGGGTCTGTCCCACAGCTGTGTGACCTAAGAGAAGTAACTGAACACAGCCTCATTTTCGTCATTGGTTCCAACACTCATTCTCCCCTCTGGGGAAGGGATGGAAGAAGAAAGAGCCTTTTTGGGCTGGGTTTCTATAAAGATCCTACACGTGGGGAATGACAGTGATCCCCAAGTGTGAGCCAAATGACCAAGGAGTCACTCACAGACTCTGGTCCCTTCCTTCATTCTAGTCAACTAAGCTTCCAAGTCAAGGGGACCGAGCCAAGAGAATCATAACTCTGGGCTAGAATGCAGGCAAGCATGGTAGAGGTCCTCAAAAGGCAATGGCCAGCCACCCTCTGCCTCTCTCAGAGAGCCACTGAGGGAGGGAAAGGTAGGAAGGGGCCTTGGATTTCCTGCCATGTACCACAGCCACACCTTTGCCCAGCCACCCCATTTCACAGATGAGAAAATGGCCAAGTGGCCAGGAAGCAGCAGAACCAGGCCAGAACCAGGACTATCAGACTCCTAAACCCACACTTGCACCTGCCACTCCAGCAACTGTGTCACTTGGCTCTGAGAATGCCCCGTCTGTGACTGCATGTCTGAACAGCCTCTGTTGGCTCCCTCTGCTCAAGATGGCCAATGGGCTCCCTTCTGGACCTCCCTCTTCTTCCCTTCATCTGTCCTGTCCTTCTCTGGCATGCACTCTCTATAGCCATCCCTGAAATCTGTGTCTGTCCTCTCCACTGGGACCCAGGCAGATGACATTGGGATAGTTGATGTGTCCTTCTTATGACCTTGAGTTCTGGCAAGGCTGACTTCCCTTGTGGAGATTGGGGCTGACGACAGCTGAGTGGCACAAGGACACACACACACAGACACACATCGATGAGCCATATCAGAACAGGCATGGAGAGGATCCCCCAGTTGCCTGCCAGGGCAGCTTCCCGCCACCACAATGCAGACAGCTTGTGTCAGGGGCTAGAAGGAAATTCTCCTTCAAAGAATAGCCTGACACTTACAAGAAACAGCCCCCTGGGAGACATCCTGCCTGGGAGACACCCTGCAGCCATCTATCTCCCTGAGACATCCTGCGGCCACCTATCTTCCTGAAACCTATCTTCCTGAAACATCCTGCGGTTATCTCACCTTGTGCAGACATCCAGCAACTGCCGATAAGAGAGCTTCCCCATCCCCAGCATATAAATACCCCTGTGTGAACAATAAAAGTTTGCAGCTTGATCAGAATTTTTGTCTTGCTGTCACCTTTCGTGTCTCTTGTCCCTTCATTCCTCCCCATCTAGGTTTGCTGCCCACGTTGATGTGTCCTGCCGGACGGGACAGCTTGGAATACCCCAATCAAGTGACAGGGCTCCACCTCCATCCTACCTCCTCTTCCCAGCCAGGAACACGCCTGCCGACTGATGGGGCACAGTCATTCCCTACAGCTTCAGACACATCTCCACGTCACCCCTGCCAACAGATGGGACACAGCCACCTCTTCAATACATAAACAACATGGGCAAGTTGCACAGAGAATTGCAAGGGACACTCTGGGTCCCCAGGCTGCATAGATAGATAGTAGCTCCTTCAGGACTTGGGAACTGATGAACACCAATGTTACCAGGCCCCTATTCCAGGTCCTCGCTGTGTGACAAATATAGCAGGAATGCAGGTATTGGAGCTGCCTGGATGTGTCTGGGTAGTCTGGGGGCTTCTATGGCCCAGTACACACGCAGTCCAGGCTGCCTCTGGGGGCAAGCATATGCACACGTACACGTGTGCTCACACATGCACCCACAGGCCTCCATCTCTCATAGGTCTCCATCTCTCATAGGTCTCCTTTTGTTGTTATTGTTGTTGTTGTACCAGGGATTGAACCAGGAGTTGCTTACATTCCAAATACAGGTCTGAACACATACCTAAACCAGGCACTGGGATAACAGACAGAAATCAGAAAACCATTCTCCATGGAGCTATTAAGGTAGAAGAGACCCCCAAAGAGACCCCCCTCCCAAAGGTGACAAGCTGGGTCTGGGGTTGTGGCTCAGCGGTAGAGCACTAGCCTAGCACATGCAAGGAACTGGGTTCAATCCTCAGCACCACATAAAAATAAATAAATAAAAATAAAGGTATTGTGTCCAACTACAACTAGAAACTAAATATTAAAAAAGGTGACAGCTGTAAGACCTATTGTGTCTGGAAGGAGCAAGGTGTTGTTCTGGCCCTCTGAGTCCTTGCCAAGACCATACCTGGAAGACTTTGTCCAGTGACAGGCCTCAACCAATGAGGGACCACGGAGCAGGCTCTGTGAGAACAGGCTGAGCAGAAGGGACCATTTGGCTTGGAATAGAGTCAACTTGGGATGGAGCCATCTGAAGGGCTGTCACAGGGCACAGGCCATGTGTAGCCACAGGAGACAGAGCTAGTTTGAACCTGTTGGTGGAAGCCACAGGAAGAACACTTGGAATGACTGATCCCAGAATGCCAGTGGAAGGAAGGAGCCTCCCATCAGTAGAGGTGTGCCAGCAGAGCTCAACTGACCCCTGGGTGGAGGCTGAGCTAGATGACCTCAAAAGGTACTTTCGACCTGAGATCCCCTGACTCTGTCATTTGAATTCAACTTATTCATGCTACACATGAGGAAACTGAGGCCCAGAGAGAGGCATGGAATGTTTGAGGTCACACAAAGCGTTATTGGTCCTCTGAGATCTAGACTCAGGATTCCTCATGCTCCTTCTTGGATCCTCCCACTCCTTGGATGTTTGGGCCAGAACAAACCTCCTGGCCAGGAGATCCAGAAGCTCCTCTCTTCCTTCGGTGTCCTGTGTGGTCTGACACCCTGTGGTCTTTCCCAGCCCCTGCCTGGACTCAGCTGATGGATGATCTCCTTGTTGGACTGCCTCTGGCTCTGGCTCTGGCTCTACAGATGGACGCTCTCAGGCTGAAAGGAGATTCACATTTGACCCAGAGCCAGATGTGGAGCAAAGAGAAGTGGGAAAATGGGAGATCCAGGGACTTGAGGGGGGCTGCAGAGCCTGAGGGCTATGGCTGGGATCCATAGACCTGGTGAACCCCTCAAAAACTTGGCACATAGTAGGTGTTCCATAGATCACATGGAGACAAGTAGGAAAAAATCTTCCTCTGTAGCAGGGACATTGGGAATGCCAGTGGAAGAAGCTAAGGGTCCCGCAGACTCTTAGCAGAAATCCCGAGGCGTGGGACATGGGTCTTTGGAAATAGCCCTCATCCTGGACCCCACCACCACCCCAGCCTTTCTACCCTGAGAAGAACTCCCCAGTGCAGCCTTTTCCCTCTGCCCTTGCTTAGGAAACCCGGATGACTTCTGTCCTACCCATCAGGGCAAGGCAACTTGCTAAAGTGCCAAGAGATTTCTGCAGAAGAGGGGCTTCTTGTTACTAAGAATGCTACAAAACAGAAGACTCCACCCACAAACCAAGCCCTTCATGAGTCAGTGAAATTATCATAGGGGCTTAGGGGGTGGGATAACATAAAGGTCTGGCCCCAGGTGACCTGGGGACAAAACTGGAGTATTGACTTCCAGTATCCCNAGTGCCAACTGGAAAAGCATGTCCCTCTAGGCACATAATTTAACAGGGGGTCCCTATTCTTGAGGGTGGATGCTCTTTTCCTCTAGGGCAGTGTGAGGAACACCAGGGACCTTGCCTTCATGGCCACAATGTCTCCATCTCTGCCCTGTATGTCCACCGCCACTGTCACTGCCTTGAACCAGGCTTCCTCCCAGAGACTGCAGCATCCCTAGTCTTCCCACCAGCGTTCCTGCTTCTCATTTGTCCCTCCAAGGCCCCCTGTTCCCTGTAGCCAGATAGATTGATGTCACAAGCAAAGTAGATTATGTCCCTCCTAGGCTAAGCCCCTCAATCACTTCCTCTTGTCTCCAGTCAAGGGCACGCTCCTTGAGGATTGTACTTAAGGATCTTTACCTATGATCACAAATGTGACTGGACTAGGCCCAGGACCTGTGCACAGCAGGCTCCCTCACTGTGTGGATCCTGCTTCTACCACTAGCTGGCTGTGTGGCCTCTGGCAATCCAGAGAACCTGGCTGCCTCTCAACTTCCTTATCTGGAAAATGGGAATGATGATAATAACAGTATCTGCTCGCTGCATTACACAGAATAGTAAACCAGGTAATTTGGGCCAAAGAGCTTAGAACAGTACCTATGAGATGAGGCCCTGGAGGACCCATGAGCACTTGAGGATCAGTGTCCCAAAGGGCCCTCTACCCGAGACCTGAGCCCAGCTGCAGGCAAGTGGGGAATGGGAGGCACAGGTGATAGAGACAGGGATGGAGGTCACTGTGAGACTGCTCACCCTGGACTCACTTCCAGGAGCTGAAAGAAAGATCTGACTTTGGCCTTTCACTTCCTGGAATGAGTCCTCTGAAGGGGACAGAGTCTTAAGAACAGGCCCCCAGGGGCCCTTTAGCTCCTGCCCTAGGGCCTGGGAGAGAAGGAGGCCAGAAGACTTAGGGGATCCACAGAAGCTCCTGAGCCTCAGGTCTCTCATCCACAAAATGAAGGTCTGAATGACATCACAGAGTGACTGTGGAACTTAAGGGAATAACTAACAGAAACACCACCAAAATGCTTGGAATATAGTAGGTACTCAATAAACCCCTGAGGTAGGAAGAAAAGGGAAGACTGTGGACACTCAGTCCAGAGTGAAGCATGAAATGCTCTGGGCCACCTGTAGCCTAGGGGGTAGGTGACAAGACAAGCACTTCCAAGTTATTTTAGGAGTGCTGCTGGCTTTCTGTGTGAGCCACGTGGGCAAGGTGGGGTGGAGGGAATATAGCAGTATCCCAATGCACAGGAGACATAGGGAGAGGGCAGCTGTGCTTTTCACTGGCTGCTCTTCAATGTCTGTATCTGGAAAGGGGGGATCATCTTGGCAGGTGCACAGGCCTATTGTAAAACTGAACAAAGCTATTGAGTGGGAAAGTCCACCATAGCGAATGTGGACAGTTCCTGGTTCCTCATCAGCCAGAGAAGCCATTTGGAGTCATGATTCACAGTGCTGCCTTTGGAGTCTGGTTGAGGTAGGTACAATTGTGGTTTCCACTTCCTCAACCAGCACACCTAGGCAAATCACTCAACACCCATTAGTGACAGTTTCTTTGTCTCTACAATAGCAATAATAATTATACCCATTTTATAGGATTTGGGAGAAAATTTCCCAATGAGGCCACTTCAGTGAAACTTCTAGCCCATGTAAATAGTTACTGTGTAGCTATTGGCTTTTTTTTCCATTCTGTGGATGGAACCAAGGGCCTTATACATGCTGGACAAGCACTGCACCACCACAGTCTCACTGCCTTGCCCAGGCCAGTCTTGGACTTGGGACCCTTCTGCCTCAGTCTTCTGAGTAGCTGGGATTACGGGTATGCACCACTGTGCCTGGCCTAATATATAGTATTTTTTAAGATAACATTATTCTTTAAGGAGAGAGCCTGTGTCCTAAACCTATAGGCAGGTAGAGTCACATGCCTATAATCCCAGCATCTCAGGAGGCTGAGACAGGAGGATCACAAGTTTAAAGCCAGTCTCATCCATTTATCAAGGCCCCACAGTGAGACACTATCTCAAAATAAAAAAATAAATAAATAAAATAAAAGGGGACGGGGATGTAGCTCAGTGGTCGAGCATCCCTGGATTAAGCCCCCACTGCCAATAAATAAGTAAGTAAATAAGTAGATAAATAATTCCTTCTCTTGATGCTGCTAATTAAGCCGGAGAATACATCCAAGTAACACTCAAGAAATCTTCTGTAACCAAAAAAAATCCTTGGCTCTCAGCCATGTTATGGTGTTATGGACTATGAACTCTGGAAGAACTGTTCAGTATTGTTTATTCCAATCACCTTATTATACAGTTGGCCAAACTAAGACTCAGATGGCAGAACAGACAATCCCCAAAGCTCATGAATGCCATGGCTAGACCTAGGACCAGGGTCTCCTGACAGGAAACCAGTATCCCAAGTTCACCAAGGTCGTCCCTTACTTGGAATTGCTTCTAAGGGGAAGGGATTCGTCTCCAAGCAGGGGACACCTGCTACGGCCTCCCCAGAATCTCAACAGCTTAGAGCCTACTCCCTGTGCTCTGCTGGCCTTGCCCTGGCAACCGCTATCTGGCGGCCTAGGCTGGCCTCAGCCTGCCCCCAACTCCAGGCTCCTCAGCAGCCCAGGCCGGGTGGGCCGTGATTGCTTCCTGTCCTCACAGGCTCTGTTTGTTGGCTCTATTGCCGCTTCCTCACACCCCAGCACACCGGAGGCACTGACCAGCAGCGTGGGACTCCAGGGGCAAGCCCCCAGCCTGCTCTCAGAGGTTGGGCCAGCCCTCACCAGGCCCACCACCTGGAGCCCAGGGACCCAGCAGGACCCTGGAGACACCCCGCTCAGCACTCCCCCCAGTTTCTGCCTCCCACCCTCACCCCCCTCCCCAGCAGCTGGTCCTGCCCCCAGCTGGGGGAGAAGCCACAAAATCAACAGGTGGCAGTCCCCAGTGAAGCCCTGGTGGGCCTCGGGCTGAAGGGGACACAGGCCCCCTTCTCCAAGCCCACCCCCATTCCCAGCCGCAGCCCAGGGGAACTTGGGCAGTGGGTCCCGATGACAGTGCCTCATGGCAGGACTTGGAAACTGCTGAGGTCGGGATGTGTGTGGGGGAGGAGGGAGGTTCCTTAGGAACCTTCTGTCCCTGAAGGTCTCAGAGACTAGGATAAAAAGTCCAATGCAGACAGACAGCAGACCTTGACTTCACACTGGCCACTCTCCACATGAGGTTAGAGCCAGGTCTTCACATGGTCTCTTCTGTCAAACGGGGGCTTGCACACTGTGATCTGTTGCCCAGGGCTGTGTGGAGGTGGAAACAAGCTGTCCGTGGGCACACATTCCTGGTGGCCAGGGTGGGCAGGTAGTTGGGCGACTCACTCATCCTAGGTCACTGGGGCCTGAGGGGTTTCTTGGGAAATGGGAGTTTCAGTTCTCCAATCTGGACAGTCTCTGGCGAACTGGGACAAATTGGTCATGCAAACAGTAGGTTCCACTGTGTGTCTCTGAAGACTCTCTCCCACCCCACATGACTCCTCCAGTGTTTTGGGGTGTAGAAGACTCCCCCCGCAAATCTTCCTGATTCTTTTTCAGGAAACTTCCTGGCCTTATGTCATTGGGCATCTTCTTCTCCATCCTCTTCCTCTCTCTGCATTCGCGACCACAGGTGTTCCTGCCATTCTAGGCCTTGTCCCTTCCGTCCCTCTGCCACAGGATCCATCATCTCTCCTCTGAGTTCCCTGTGCCCCTGCCACACAGCCACACATTGACCATTGCTTTTCCACTGTGTCTAGGCACATGGACTCACCCCCAATACACACACACACACACACAAACACACACCCTGTTGACCTGAACCTCAGCAGGAAGGATTTCAGTTTGGCTCAGGCACCTGCTGACCCACAGTAGGATCAGGCCTCAGAGACAGGTGAGAGGGGAAGTCAACACACTTTTCCTCCTCAGGAGCAGAGCCTTTCAATCTAGAAGAGTGGTGAAGAGAAGGGTGTCATCTGGGGGAGGAGGGTCAGCTGCCATGAGCTCTTCATAGCCCATGGTCTGCTTCAGGGGCCCCTGGGTGGTTCCTTTCCCAAGAGCCCCTGCCATTGAGGCCTAGTCAGGCCAGGCCAGGAACAGCACACCCCTGAATTCCATCCCGTTGGTGCTGGACTGGGGGTGCTGGCAGAGTGTGTGCACTGTGTCTATTCTGGGGGGCATCAATGGTGAGGAAGCAATGGTAGGGAGCAGCCCCTTGGAGGTGTTCCTTCTCTTCAGCTGGGGACATACCCTGAGCTGGCTGGGGCCAGGGACACAGGCATGAAAAGGACACTGCCCTCTCCTTGGGGCCCCTGGCCACTGGCTCACACTGCCCCTCCTCAGCCCCAGAGGAAAGCTCCGTCAGCAGAATCCCTCCTATCCTGCTGCTGGGGCCATGTTGATCCAGCACAGCCAACCTCCCAAAAGCCCTCCTTGTGGGGGCCTCAGGAACACAGACTGAGGGAGGCCAGAGAGCTGGAGTGAGGGAGAGACAGGTGACTCAGAGGCCCATAGTGCAGCAGAACTGGGGAGTCACGGTACAGTTCAGAGATGGAGAGCAAGAGACAGACGCTCGGCAGGCACCCCTGTGGATCAGCAAGATGGTGCTGCAGCAGACATACCCAGAAAGCAGGCAGGACCCTGAAGAAGAGCAAGGGCCCATGCAAGAGAGGATGGCCAAATCAAGGCAGAAAGAGGCAGAAAGCAAGCCTGGCTGAGAAAGAGAAGGAGGAGCACAGAGGGGAGAGAGAGAGAGAGAGAGACAGGACTGGGGTGGCCACAGGAAAGAAGGGGCCAAGGAAGTCAGAGGCGGCAAGAGAGGCCTGGGTGGCCAGGAGGGGTGGCCACATTGCCCCTTGGGCTCACAGACACAGGGCCAGCCCCGCTGGGCCAGTCAGGGCTGTTTGCAGAAGGAAGCCCCAGCTCTGTGGTCAGGGCACCCGAGGCCTGGCGGCGGGCCCCCTGCACTTCATGACATTGTTGTCCCGAGCTGTGGGATATGAGGCTGGGCTGTGGAGGCCCCACAGCGCCTCTGCTCGCACCCGAAGGGGGCCTGGGCCTGGGCTGGGGCCCGGGAGGCTGAGGGGGCTGTGCAGGAAGGCAGCCAGACCCAGCCTGGCTGCAGAGGCTGCTGGGCCTCCAGAGCAGAGGGGGATGGTGGTGGCAGAGGGGCCTTGTAGCCTCTGGCCAAGCTCTGGGGAGGAAGGTGAAGGGGGAATGTTGTCCCTCACCCTGGGGGAATCTCCAGGGAGGGCCCTCCTTTCTCTGTGGGCCTTGATTTCCCCATTCGCCCCAGGAAGAGCAAACTCAGGCAGGTGAAGGCCATGGGGAAGCCGAGAGTATGTGCCCTGGCTCAGGGGACAGCTGCCACTCAGCCCCAGCTGTCTATGGCTTGTGAGTGTGAGCCCAGGATTACTAGATGGTCAGAGTTTTTTTTCGAAGTCATAAATCTGGATTTTTATGTAGAAAACTCCTGAATTTTCAATGATGGCTAATCATTTGTTCTTGATGTAGGCATGATGGGAGCCAAAAGAGACATTCTAAGTGGCCCATAAGGTGCCTGTTTATGGCCGTTTCTGGGGCCCACTTCAGCTCTGACCATTGGCACATGGATAGCTCCACCACCATCCTGAGCAGAATCCAAACCTTGCCCAATGGAGAACTGGCACAATGTTCCACCTTGAGGAAGCCACCTGGCACCCCCACTGCATGGGTGGCGACACATGGTCCAAGATGCCAGGCCCCTGGATGGCCCGTTTACTGGCCAGGGGTCTTGCTCTCTCTTTTACTTCCCAAGCCCCCACCTCCTTCTATCTCTGTTCTTCAGAGCTTTGGGGACACCCTCTGCCTGAGCCTGATCCAAAGGCCTGGTACAGCCCACACATAGCCAGAGCTGGCCTGGACCCACAACCACTGATAGTCCTGTCCTTTCTTCCTCTGGACTTGAATTCCCAGGCAAGCACCCTGGCAGGGCCTGATGCAGAAGCCTGTGTCATTTCCATTCCAGCCCTTTTCCCACAGCCAAGCAGGACATGTACCCCAATCCAGGAATCAAAACTCGATGGCAAATGGAAGTTCCTCTTATTATCCATCCTTTATCTTTCCTGCTGTAGTACCCCACTCTCTTTCCTTCTGGCCTATCCCAAAATGGAAATGAAGTCCTCTTTTGTCCCTGAAATGAACAAAGCTCAGGTTAGCAAATGAGCTTGCTGTTCAGGAGGTAATCCCAGCACCCTGCCACCCATCCTTCCCCACCCCTTCCATCCCCAGTGTGTCTGTCCTGGGAACTGGCCTAGGCTGTCTGGATTAGAGAGAAGCCTGGGAGGAGGCATACAGAGTGGGCCCGAGCATCTCAGGAGGAGGGGAAAGAAGTGTGGAGAGGTGGGACTGGGGGCCTTTGGGCCAACTGGGATAATAAACATAAACCCCCTGCTGATGGAGCCCAGAGTATCGATCTTTAATCACTTGGGCACTTGCACATCTGCTAATGAATTTCTCTCTGTTCCCAGAAGGTCCCTCCAGAGCCACCCCCTCCAGGCAGGAGGCCGAGCTGGCAGTTTCGGGGCTGGGGACAGCTCTCTGCATCTTCCAAGCCTGTTCCTCCTACTCCCCTTTCCCCCATGCAGTTTGCTGGGTCTTCCCGCTTAGTGGGGGCGGTGGAGGTGGGGGAAGGCTTGGGGACAGCTGTGTGCTCCAGGTGCCCTTAGACAAGAGTGTCCAACACCTGTAGGCTTTGGGTCATTCATCTGTAAAAGGGACCATCACACCTGCCTCATGGGTTTGAGGATGAAAGAGAAACATAGAAGAGAAGCACCAGACCTAAAACCTGGCACATACTAGGTGCTCAGTTTGTCTGATTTAGTCTCCTTTTCTGTCTGGAATATTACCCAGAGAAAGGGGCCCAGACACTCTTGGGCCTCAAGAAGGCGTGATGAAAAATTGTCCCCTAGGGCGAGGGGTGTGGCTCAGCAGTAGAACACTTGCCCCACATGCTCAGGGGTCTTAGGTTCGATGCCCAGAGGGGGCAGGGAGGGAAAGCCATTGAATGAACTTGATGAGGAATGAACAGCCTCCTGCTTGCACTGTTCATGTCAGCAACTCCCAGCACCACCTACATGGACTGCAGGAGTCCGCTGGCCCCAGAGGTGGTGGCTGTGTGGACTGACATGTCCCACCTTAGTGTACCTCATGGCCTAAAGACAAAGGGCAGTTTCCCAGGCACAGTACCATGACTGCAGGGGTAGCCAGGCCAGTGTCCTCAGATGGCCACAGCTGTCAAAGCCCTGGCCATGGCTCTGCCTGCGCCCTCCCCGTCCCCTGCCCACTGGCCGGCCACCCGTGGTCCATGCAGACTCTTGCAATGGATGCGGAGATGCAGAGACTAGAGGGAGACGCTAAAGACAGTGGAAGAGTTTTTCTCAGCGAGCTGGCAGGTCAGCAGGAGGGAGGCCAAAGGGGATCAACTAAAGAGCATAGTGCGCTTAGGAAGGATACCCAAAGAGGCTAATCAATGCTTCCTTGCGGGACATGGACTAAGAGCCATAGCTCTAAGTGTCTGTGCAGGACAGACTATTGGAAAATGATGCTGGAGTGGGGTTCCCTGCATAGGATTCAAGTTATGCAGTGACTACAACTTGTTTTCAAACCTATGGCTTAGAATCTTCCTCTGGTTCCTTTCTGTGGGGACATGCTAAGGTTGTATGATCATAGAGCCTTGCAGGGAAGTTCATCCTCTTATCTGACCTATATCCCATGTACCGTTTAGTTCTACCTGTGATTTCCAGAGAAGCTAGACCAGTACTCACCTTTGCGTCCTACCTGGTGACATGGAAGTGATGGTCAATGTACACTGATCCTTTCTCCTCTCCTGGCCTCAGTGTCTCTAACTGTACAATGGGAAGAATTAGATTCAACACATTCCAAGCACTGACCCATGTTTAAGTTCTTCTTGTAAGCCAGGGGAGGGCCAGTTTTAAAGACTAACCTTGGCACAGTTACAACAGAAAGATCTTCGGAGAGGTGAGCTCAAAGGTGATGACCCTGTTGCCTGGAAGTACTGTGATGGTTGTCTGTATTTTTGTGGTTACTGACTAGCTGTGTGACCTTAGGGAAGTGTTTTGCCATCTCTGAGCTCAGTTTTGTCATCTATAACATGGGAGCAGAGCTGGCAGTAATCCCTTATGAGATGTTGCCTCTATCATTATAAAGCTAAGTTCAGCAACTGGTTCTGAAATGGGGCGAGGCCAACTAAGTTCTGTTTGATCCCAGCCTCAGGGGCCCCAGCCTCCTCCTTTCCTGTAAGTCTCCCAACAGGTGCCAAAATCCAATGCTTGCCTTCCCCGGGGTGTTGATGAATGGAACCCAGATCCACAGCATGGCTCTCTAGAGCAGTGTAGCTCAGCCTTGCCCTTCTCTGGCCAGAGGCCCCACCACGTCACCACTGGGTGACAGCCTAGATGAGCCTCTACCCCAGGGACATGGGCTGCTGGAGGCAAGGTGACCTACAAGGAGAAGGAGGAGCTGGCGGGTCTTGCATGCCTCACACCTACCATCTCTGCCCATGGCTTTCTCCCATCAGTGGACTGATGTCTTCCAGTTCTGGAAGCCGGGGACTCCAGGATCATGGTGCTGACAGACCCAGTGGGCTGAGAACCTGCCTCCTGGTATGGAGATGGCCTTCTTATTGTATCCTCGCATGGGCGATGTTAGAGAGAGGAAGCCAGCTCCTTAGTGTGGGGTCTCTTCTTAGGAGGGTGACAATGTCCTCATGACATTGGAGGTGAAGGTTTCCACACACGGATTGGGGAGACAGGCAGAAACACCCCGTCCACAGCTCCTGTCCCCCTCCTGCCTCTGTTCATGGAGATCTTAGGAAAACCAGGCCTCAAAAACCGCATCCATTACATCAGCAGGAGTGAAGAAAAGGAGGCGAGAGAGCTGTGGGCACTGGCCAGGCCGAGCCATTCCCACAGTGAGAAGAGCTGACTTCCAAGGGCCCTCCCTGTGGGTGGTTGTGGCATGCACTAGCTAAAGCAAGGCCACACACAAGGACCAGGAACTGGAGGGCACCATTGTCTCTATCTTATAGATGGGGAAACCAGGGGTCGCAGGCCAACTGACTGGCCCACAGCTGGGCAGCCTGCAAGTGGAAAAATCTAGACTTGAACCTCGGATTGTCTGCCACCAAAGTTGATCCTCCCAACTTGAGTGCTCCAGAGACTGCCTTGGATTGATTCCCACCTCTCCCCCCTGGCAGCCTGACACCACTGCCCCTGTGCCAGAACTGACAGAGACGTCACAGGGCTTCTAGGCTCTCAAAGTTCACATCCCTGCCTTCAGGGTGAAGGAAGGGGCAAAGAAAAAAAAATGCTTTTTTTTTTCTTTTTCTTTTTTTTTTGGTACAGGGAATCAAACCCAGGAGTACTCAGCCACTGAGCCACATCCCCAGCCCTTTTTAAATATTATTTAGAGACAGGGTCTCACTAGGTTGCTTATAGCCTCACTGAGTTGCTGAGACTGGCTTCAAACCTGCAATCCTCCTGCCTCAGCCTCCTGAGCCGCTGGGATTACAGGTGTGCACCACTGTGTCTGGCAGCATTTTTGCTCTTTAGTTTTCAATTTTTTGTTCTGTGTGTGTCTGATCTTAGAATCAGGATTTTAGTTTCAAAAAATGAATCGGGAAACATTCTTTCTTCTTCTATTTCCTGGAAAGGGTTGTATAGAACCAGTATTAGTTTTTTGTTTTGTTTTGTTTTTTGGTACTCAGGTGTGCTTAAGCACTAAGCCATACACAGCTCCACCTTTTCAAAATATTTTGTTTACACAAAGAGTCTCTCTAAGGTGCTGAGGCTGGTCTCAAACTTTCAGTCCTCCTGCCTCAGCCTCCTGAGCTGCTGCAGGGATTACCAGCATGCACCACTGTGCCCGGCCACAGAGCAAAGAATATGTGGAGAAATGTTTGTGGTGGATGTCATATGGGAACCTCAGGGTACAAAAGGGGGTGTCCAAAAGAAGAGAAACGAATGGCCTGCAGGTCTATGGGAAGGGAGACATCATTGAAAACCACCATCAGATACCTCCCTGCCCCTGTTCCGAGGGCCACCATCAAAATGAGCAAAAGATGGCCAGCGCTGGGGAAGACGGGGAGAAAAGGGAGGGCTCGTGAGCTGTGGCTGGGAGTTTCCAGGGATGCAGTCACCCAGAAACAGCATGTAGGTTCCACAAACAAAAATACATTGACCAGGTGATCCAGCAAGCCTGCTTCTGGAGATTTCTCCAAACATATTGAAACCCTAGATGTGGAAACAGACTCTCTCTCTCTCTCTCTCTCTCTCTCTCTCTCTCTCTCTCCCTGTTTCCCTCATTCTCTCCTTCCTTCTCTCTCTTTCTCTCTCTCTCTCTCTCTGTCTCTCAAATATACACATTCAACTTTAAAATAGATGGAAATCCTGTCACATACTCCAACATGGGTGAACCTTGAGGACATAGTGTCACAAGCCACACACAGTACAAAACCTGCAGGATCCCACTCACATGAGGAATGTGAAACAGTCAAAGTCATAGAATCAGAGAACAGGATGGCTGCAGGGACTGGCAGAGAGGGAGAATGCAGAGTTGCTGTGCAATGTGTAGAGAGTTTCAGTCCTGCAAGATGGGATATTTTAGCCACACACAGTGACACATGCCTGTCATCCCAGCAGCTCTAGAGGCTGAGGCAGGAGGATCACAAGTTCAAAGCCAGCCTCAGCAACAGACAGGCCCTAAGCAATTCAGTGAGACCCTGTCTCTAAGTAAAATTCAAAATAGGGCTGGGGGTGTGGCTCAGTAGTTGAGTGCCCCTGGGTTCCATCCCCAGTACCAAAAAAAAAAAAAAGTTAAGCTGGGTGCATTGGCACATGCCTGTTATTACAGCTACTCCAGAGGCAGGAGGAGCACAAATCCAAGGCCAATATGGGCAACTTGGCACAGTCCTGTCTCAACATGAAAAGGTGTGGGGATGTGGCTCAATGGTAGTGCACTCTTGAGTACCCAGGCCAATAAAAAGGAAAAAAGTTACCAATGGCTTTTCCTGGTTAGTAGGACTCTAGGTTCTATTTTCTTGTGTGTGGTTTTCTAATCTCTATAGAAAGTGTGCATTACTTTTATCATTTCCTCTGTCCCTCAAAAAAAAATGAAGAAACAAAAGAAACAACCAACCAAGAAAACTGGCAGATTTGGAGCGACACAAGCAGAGGTTCTGTCCTGGCTGCAGCTCTCCCTGGCTGTGTGACTGTGCACAGATCACCCCGGGCCCTGAGACACAATGTTTGCACCTCCGTGCTGGGCACTGCACTATCACATGTCTTGGTCTTGGCTGCAGAACCAACTTTTCTTTTGGGTCCTCAAGGGAGATGGAGAACCAAGGTGAAAGAACCGGCAGCCTTCTAGAAACAAAGCCTGTGGGGGGCAAGCATGCTCTGAGTGGGGCCCCCAGGCCAACCAGAATGACCTTCTCCTGCCAAGGATCTCTCTGTGGCCTCCGTTTCTGAACGTGGAAAGTGAGAGTGTTGGATTCTCTGTCCTGGGTCAGGAGCACTCAGGGATAGCTGCTGGGTTATCCTCTAGGCCTCCTTGGCAGAAGGACAACAGGGCTGGGGTTTAGCTGTCAGCTTCTCCCCCCTGGCCCATTCTGCCAATCACCGCCAACTCTAACCATCTTCCCTGATCCTGGTGACTGATGTCAGTATGGCTAGGACAAGTGGTCAATCAGGGGATGAAACTGTGCCCCACAGAAACTAAGCCCTAAGCCTAGAAGAAGCCTCAGCTTGTCCAGAGAGCAGCAGATTCCCTGGCAGCAGATCCCAACCCCTTTCCAGCAACCTTAAAAGAGCTTGCAAGCAGAACCAGGCACACTGACACAAGCTTGTAAGCAGGCACTCGGGAGGCTGAGGCAGGAGGATCACAAGTTTGAGGCCAGCCTCAGAATTTTAGTGCAACCCTTAGCAACTTATTCATCCTGTCTCAAAAAAAAAAAGAATTAAGGATGCAGTCTGGTGGTAAAGCACCCGTGGGTTCAATCTCCATTGCCCCATTCCCTGCAAAAAAGCCTGCAAGTAGAGGGGTAGGGACCTCTGCAATTGACCCTGCAGAGGCCCCTACCTGTGCCAAGCTCCACCCTCCTCCACTTTCCACCTCTGTTTTCCTTCCAGCACCCTCTCCATCTTTCACTGCAGTGGTGGGATGCAACCCCATTGCTCAGGGGCTTCACTTGACCAGGGAGTCAGACATTTTGGAGTGTTCAACATGCCACATCTAACTCATCACACCAACTGGCCCCACCCTGCACAGCCCAGGCCTGCTTCCCAGAACATGTGCTCCTGGCCTGCACGTGTAGGTGATTTGGAAGGCAGAGTGCTTGGGACCCATTAGCAGCTGAGGAGACTGAGGCCCAGAGAAAAGATGAAAAGAGCAAAAGGAATCATCATCATGGCTTTCTAACTCTGTTGTCTTTTTGTTTTGTTTTGTCTTTTCTAAGAAATGGAACCCAGGGACACTTTGCCACTAAGCTACATCCCCTGCCCTTTTATTTTTTTATTTTGACACAGGCTGGAAGCTGGACTCGAACTCTTGATCCTCCTGTCTCCACCTCCCAAGTCACTGGAGTTACAGGTGAGCACAGCTGTGCCAAGCTCAGCCTTTGGTTTAGGGGAACATTCACACTCATGCTCGCTCCCCATGGCACAAATGACTCGAAGGAGTTCCCATCTCTCCATCTCTCTGTCTCACACACATCGGCATATGACATTCTTCCAGATCCTTCTCTTGCCTTGACCCCTTGCTCAGTCTCCCAACTCCCCCAGTCTCTGCTTGTCTGTACACCTCATGCCATTTTTTTCTCCCCACATCCACCCCCCATTTCTTGAACTTTCTCTGTCTCTCAGTGGCTGGGGCTTCTTCTCTCTTGAGCTCTGGATCTGGCCTCCTCTCCAAGTTGCCCTCCCTTGCTCTTCGTGCGGCCTGTGAGGGCCGAGAATGACCCTCACCTCACCTCTTCCTGGAGTGAGCAGGGATATCTGGAACATGCTCCAGTGACACTTTCAGGGATTTCAACCCATGTCTGGGGGCCATGCTGAGCCACGACAGAATGGATGGTTGGCTGGTGGCACCTGGCCTGGCTCTTCTTGGGAAGTCCCCTTCCCGCTGTGCAAGATCCTTCCTGAATCTGGCCCTGGGAATAATTGTCCCAATTAAACCTTGAGGGAGGACAAAAAATGGCTCTATATTCCCTGAGCTTCAGGAAGCCAAAGGACTTGTGGCCCAGGACATACAACTAGGCAAATGGCAAATCCAAAGAAAGGGTTCAATCTGCAGAGTAAACACCCACTGCTTTGGACTGTCTGCTCTCCAGCTGCGTTGGGAACCCAGGTGCTCTGGGCCAAGGAGCCTAGGGGTTGCTGCATAAAGTAAGGACTCAGTCCACAGAGAATTACTCAAGTCCCACTTCAAGGAAGAACCTGGGGAAATGCAAGGACAGACTCTAATAGACGCTCATGTTTGGAAGAGTTGCCATTTGCAAAGTCGTCTCTCCTACATCATGGCATTCGCCATCTTCCTGACAACCAATGTAAACAGTGATCCACCTCCTGCCCCCTGTGTGATGGGGAGTGAATGGCAGGAGGAGTTAGGGTTTGCTCATCTGAGCCCTCATTCACAGTCTTCCCACCGTGTCTCTCAGGCATTAGGGACCTTAGCAGCTCAGTCCCTCTGTGACCAGGAAAGTGGATAAAGAGCACGGGACCGACACGAGGGCCCACTCAGAGCCACCTCCCAGGGCAGCACCTCTCTTCCAAACAGGTAGAGCACTGTGGGCAGGGGAGGAACGTGTTCCCAGTTCTGAAAGTGGCCATCTTTCCTTCCAGGACCCAGACACAGGGATTGGCTGGCATAGTGTGGGCACAGGGGCTTTTGTGGGGGAAGGGCAGAGGGGCTCCCCTCTGAGAGCAATTCCCAGGAGGAGAGAACCTGGCATGACCAAGAGACGCCTGGCCTTGCTTCCTGCCATCAACCCTTACTCTGAACCCAGGGATGCTTAACCACTGAGCCACATCACCAGCCCTTTTATTTATTTATTTATTTATTTATTTATTTATTTATTTATTTAGCCAAGGTCTCACTAAATTGCTTAGGACCTTACTAACTTGCTGAGGCTAGCCTCCAGTTTGTCATCCTTTGGCTTCAGCCTCCTGAGTCACTGGGGTTACAAGTATGCACCCCCTACCCAGATGAACTGGCTTATGAAGGAAGGTGACCTGCTTCCTATTTCGCTGTCCCCTATTATCTCAGTCCCATGAAGGCAAGAATTCTTGCATTTTGCTCACTGCTTGGTCTTTATTTTCTTCAAAAATGCCTGACACATAGAAGATACTCGAAAATAATTATTGTGTTCAATAAATAACAACATTATATGAGAAGCTCCAGAAGGAGGAAGAAGACAGCTTTATAGCCTAAGATTCCCCCACCTGCTTTTCCTTGGCAGAAAGAGAGAATTCCCACCTGATGCCCAATGCAGAGCACCTGGCCCAGCCCTGCAAAGCCCTGACTTCTCCCAAGGGCCCTGCCAGGCCCAACAGGCAAGAAACATGGGGGCCTCCCATGTACTCCATGGAGCACAGACAATAGCACATCCTGGCCCTAAGTCATACACGTGCAGGTGATTTGGAAGGCAGAGTGCTTGGGGCCCATTAACAGCTGAGGAGACTGAGGCCCAGAGAAAAGATGAAAAGAGCAAGGTCACTCAGCAGGTCAGTGGGGAAGCTCATCTTGGAGGCCAGGGCTCCTGCTCTCCTGCTGGGCTCAAGCTGGGAATCAGGAAAGGGAGCCACAAAGGATGCCTTCAGGACCCCCCAACCTCTGGTGCCCACGTCAAGCCCACCACCTTGGCACACCTGGCGTTCGTTAACCACTGGGATTACCGTCCTTTTCTTCCCCATATCACTGCTGTTCCTTCCTGAAGAGGAAGCACAGGCCCAAGCAGCTGTGCCTAGGGGCCTGCCACCTCTGCCTGGGCCCCAGCCTCAGGCCAGTCGTCCTCAGATGGAAACTCTATCTTCACTCCCTCTTGTTCCCTTTACATCTCTCTCCTCAGTTTGATAGGGGGCTGTGGCAAGAAACAATTGGGGAGAATGCTGCAGCTCAGAGACTGTCCTTCATCAGTTCTCTCTTCCCCGGGAAATGAGGGGCTGCAGCTGGCCGGTGATACAGGTGGGCTGAGTTGGCCTCTGGCTGCTGGGAAGGCTGCACATCTGGGAGCAGGGGCCGGGGAGGGGGCTGAGATCCATCACCTGTGTGTGCCCGAGAGGCAACTGGGCATTGGGCATGCTGCCTGCCCCGCTGGAATTAGGGAGCAGGGCTGGGAGCTCCAGCTGGGGACCTGGGGACAGGCAGAGCCCCCAGAGTGGGGGCAGGCTGTGGCAGTGCCTGGGAGAGAAAGCCCAGCCTCCCTGAAAAAGAAGAAAGGGCTATTTTCTAACTCAGGAGCCTGCCCTTCTCCACAGCACCCCCTTCTAGCCACACCTCAGAGCCACGCGCTAGCCACCCCTCCCAACCATCCAGAAGCCACCTCCAGCTGGGCCTCCATCTCTCTATCCCTCTCCCCAGCTGGCAGGGGCACTCCATGATGCAGCCCAGGTCCTTGTCCATGAGCACTTGCATGTGCGTGTGCATAAACACACACACACACACACACACACACATGCACACACACACATATTTTCTTTTTCTCAATATCTCCCCTCCACTACACACCTCCAAGGCTATCCCTGGCAACTCTTGTAGCTCTGCCACTTATTTATTGTATGGAGCCTCTCTTTTCCTCATCTGGAAGATGGAGCCAACCATTCCAAACAAGAATGTTTGGAGTTTATTTTTATTTTTTTTCGGGGGGAGTAGTAATAGGGATTGAACTCAGGGGCACTCGACCCTTGAGCCATATCCCCAGCCCTATTTTGTATTTTATTTAGAGACAGGGTCTCACTGAGTGGCTTAGTAGCCTGCTAAGTTGCTGAGGCTGGCTTTGAACTCATGATTCTCCTGCCTCAGCCTCCAAAGCTATTGGCATGCAACACCAGCTGGCCACTGTTTGGAGTTTTTTAAATAGGTAACCCTTGGCCCTCAGCTCATGTTCATGGCCAAAGGCAGGTGGAACAGAAAAAACTTGGGGTTCGGAGTTCAAACAGGGATTCTGTAGCTGACTAGCTGAGCGATCTTAAAGAGGTGACTTCCTAGCTCCCTGAGCCTCAGTTTCCTCATCCGAAAAGCAGGAATGATAGGACCCCTACTGTACAAAGCGACTCAGAGACCCTGCGTGGAGAAGCCAGCCCTGTGCAAGCTGGGAAGTGTGCTGCCAGGAGGTGAGATCCATCCTGAGGTTCCCCTCCTCCCAGCCTTCCCAGCCTGAGGCCCTCCACAGGATGCACCTCCCCAGTTCCCCAGGTGCCAGGAGAGCTAGAAGGCAGCTAGGGGTCAAAGAGCCATGCTGAGAGCCATAGCCAAGTCACAATAATGCATGGCATTTTTGCCAGAACCAAGAAGTTGAGATGTGACACCAGCAAGCCATTGAGATGATAATGGTTATGTTAAGCTTTGTATTCAATTGTATATTAGACCCCTGCTGTCCGCCTTGGACTGCTACTTTGGAGTTCTCATGGGGATTCCCAGAGAGTTCCCATTGGTTGGGGAAGTGCGGGAGGAGGGATTTCTGGAGGAGGGATTTCCGGTTGGTGTGGGGTGTCCCTGGGAGAAGGCCGCGTGTGGCGTTTGCGGGAGTTCAGAAATAAAGTTTGTTCCTGCTTCAGTGGCTCGTGATTTGTACCCAGCCAGACTGCAGCAGAGCCAGGTGGTCTGAATGGGGCCTAAAAGTGCCTTGCGTCACTGCTGGGGACAGTAGAGATAGCCCCTCCTTCCCACACCTCCTGTCCCCCTCCCACCAAGCCATTCTGCAGCCACCCATCCGGGTCCCTTGCTCTCCAGGAGGCCACCTCCTCTCTGACATTATCTGTAGTCAATTCCCCTGAGGGCCATCCCCAATTTTAATTTCCTCTCACTGGTCCTCAGACACAGCCCCTTTGCACACCAGGAACAGCCTCTGTCCCGAGCTGGCTCCGCTCACCAGGTATGTGTCAGAGCTCACAAACCCAGGCTCTCAGCTGAGACAGGCTTGCAGAGTTCAGCATCTCCAGTCCCCTTCCTCCTCCGGGGCCTCGTGGTGGGGATGGGAGTGGGAAGAGGAGCCAGGGCCCCACCCACCCGTTCAGCACCTTTGTGCTCCTAAGAAAATGGCACCCTCTGTAGGCAAAGGCCGTCTAGACCCGGGTGCACAGGGTTGGTAAGCAGAAGGCAGGTTGGACTTCGGCCCTCACTCGCCCTTGGCCAGGAACCTTGTGCAGTTTGCAACCTGGACCGCTCTCCACAGTGGCCCTGGCTGAGCCTAGGGAGGCATGCCCAGAAAACCGGGACTGGATTCCACTTGGAGTCCCTATGACAAAAAAAAATCCAAGAAGCTTAAAGTAAGTCCTGGAACAGCTCAGGAGGTGAAAAGTCACTAAAGGAAGGTAATCTTCAAGCTGCATTTGAAGCAAATGTGAAGATGGAAAGGACCTTCCATCTCTGTAATTCCTGTAGTTAGAGAGTGGGTCCAGGGTTGGGAACATATTGGAGCAATGGGCAGAGATAAAGTTCACAATGAAGACCAAAGGAAGACCTGGGGCCAGGCACTGTGATGCACACCTATGGTCCTAGCAGCTCCGGAGGCCGAGGGAGGAGAATTGTGAGTTCAAAACCAACCTCAGCATTTAGCAAGGCCCTAAGCAAATCAGTGAAACTCTGTCTCTCAATAAAATACAAAAAGGGCCCCGGGGTGTGGCTCAGGGTTTAAGTGCCCCTGGGTTCAATCTCTAATACAAACAAAAACAAAAAGGAAAACTAAGGAAGACTTGGAAGTCTGTGCAGTGTGGAACTTGAGGTCACATCAGGTGGTCAGGGCCCAGGATGGATAAAGGGATAGGGAAGTCAGGTGCCAAACGGCTGATGGTCCTGTCTTAGGTCCCGTCACTGCCCGAGGTGGTAGAGAATCGGGGTCTGTGTTCAAGTGCAGCCCAGCCCATGTGCCTGGTCTGGCAAGTGCCTCCTTCTGGCCCCAGGATCCCAAAGTTGTAAAGAATCATTAGAAAAGCAAAACACATTCCAGCTTTTCCAAGGCTGAAGGGAACCCATTTCTATCCTCTGTCATCTACACCCGACTGGTCTTTCAAGCCTAGTTCAAATATCACCTCCTCTGCGAGGCCGTCCCTGATGCCAAGCCCTGACATCTTATCAGCTCCCATGACTTCTTGGACTCCAAGTGTCACCACACAGACATGGCTTCTCTCAGTTTCTCTGACACCCCTACCAAACTAAGAGCCTCTGAGCCTGGCTCTAGAGGCACAGGCAACGGATTGGGTGGACGAGAGAAGCCAAGTGGACACATGCTCACACCTGGGTCTCGGAAGGACAGTAAACTGGACAACTGGGTCAAGGAGTAAAGGTTCAGGGATATCCTCACAGCCAGGCCCCAGGCCATGATTGGCATCAGGGCGAGGGCTTGTCAGTGGGGGCATGGAGGCAGGCTGGGGGGACTGGATGTGGAGGGGGATTCCTGCCCATCCTAGACCCCTCCTCCTGCATGTTCCCCTTCCCCCTGAGTCTGGTGTTAAGCTCTGGATAAGCTCCAGGAAGCCAAGGCAGAGGATATCCAAGCGACATCTGACCCATTCCTCTGATGGGCATCGTGCCCATGTTCTGTCTTGTTCACCATGCCAGAACAGTCCCAGCTGCCCCTTCTCTGGTCACCCTGGAGGGCTCTGCCCGACCCTCTAGGGATTCCAGGCCCTGTTCTGTGTATCCACCATGCCATTCCTCCCACCAACTCGGACTGGACCCAGCATGGCCAAGCCGGGAGAAGGGAAGCCAGGGAGCCTGACTTCTGGGATTCTGGCCTCAGCTTTGCCCTTAACCTGTGGGGTTCCTGGAGTGGAGTGTGTGATCCTGGCTGACCCTCAGATTGTCCTCACTGAGGACTGAAAGGCTCCCCGAAGGTGAGAGGCTCCAGAGAAGGCCAGAAGAAGACGGACTTGGGTGATGGAAGCCTGGCCCTCGCCAAAGCCTGGCCCTCACCACCCTGGACCAGCAACGTCCGGCGCCTGCCCGTCCTCCTGCCACCGGCCTGAGCCTGCACCCGCCCGGCCCCAGGCTGAGGAAGCATCATCTTGCTGGGCTATTGCAGACCCATGTCTTAGCTCAGCTCCGGCTTCCTGAGCAGGCCCCGAATTAGCCTGGTGCTTTGTTCTCAAGTGCATTGGTCAGATCGCTTGGCCTGTACCTGGGGGAGGAGGGAGAGGAGGGAGGGAGGGGAGGG
>NW_026005769.1:345905-352768 GCF_001458135.2 Marmota marmota marmota | reverse complement strand
TATATATATATATATATATATATATATGAATATATGAAAAAATATATATACATATGAATATATATGAATATATGAAAAAATATTTTATATATATATATATATATATATATATATATATATATATACCCAGCCATTGTCTTAGAACTTCCTTTAGCTGTTCTCTGTTCTTAGAACTCCTGTTTCCTGCATCCCATGTTTCCTTTTTTGGATCATCCCTTAATTTAAAAATAATTTAATTTTTTTTTTTTAGTTATACATGGACGCAATATCTTTATTTTGTTTATTTATTTTTATATGGTGCTGAGGATCGAAGCCACTGACTCACGTGTGCAAGGCAAGTGCTCTGCCACTGAACCAGCCCTATCCCTTCATTTTATTAATATTGTTGGTCTCTTGAGAAAACATATTTGGGACATAAGATTTGGAAATCTATATGAAAATGATTAGTTGATGGAATTTCAGGTTGAATATCATCTGAATACATTGCTTGAGTTTTTTTAGCAGTTTCAATGTTATTCTGTTTCTTGACTTTATATTTGTCTTATTTTTCCTCTTTTAGAAACTTTTTATCTCTGATCTAACGTTTCATGATAATATATATTTAAAAAATTTCACTTATTGTGTTATATACTGATATTTTTTTTCTTTCAGTTCTTTTTTTTAAATTTATTTTCTTTTTAGTTATATATAACAGTAAAATGTATTTTGACATATATATATATATATATATATATATATATATGAAATATAACTTTCCATTCTTATGGTTGTATAGAGTATGTCCAATTCATTTTATTCTATTCCCCTCCCTTCCTTTCATTCCCCTTTGCCTAATCCAATGACCTTCTGTTGTTTCCCCCACCCCCTATTGTGTGTGAGCACCCATAGAGCAGAGAACATTCAGCCTTTGGTTTTTAGGGATTGGCTCATTTCACTTGGCATGATAGTCTTCAGTTCCATCCACGTACCAACAAATGCCATAATTTCATACTTCTTTATGGTTGAATAACTGTATATTTACACCACAATTTCTTTATCCATTCATCTGTTAAAGGCACATAGGTCAGTTCCATAGCATAGCTATTGTGAATTGAGCTGCTATAACCATTGATGTGGCCACATCACTATAGCATGCTGATTTTAAGTTCTTTGGGTATATGCCGAGGAGTGGGATTACTGGGTCAAATGGTGGTTCTATTCCAAGTTTTCTGAGAAATCTCCATGCACCAATTTGCAGTCCCACCAGCAATATATTAGTATACCTTTCTCCCCACATCCTTGCCAATATTTGTTATTACTTGTATTCTTGATAATTGCCATCCTGGCTGTCCTTCAGTTCTATGAATTCTTTTACACATTATTTCTTTGATATTCCCCTCTTTGATTTTCCCTGGTCTCCCCTTCTGGAATGATTATAATTGGATATTAGGCTTATTTATTTATTTTAATATTTGCCATTTGTTTTCCTTTTTCTTTGCCTTTTGTTCTATTTTTCAGGAGAATCCTTCATTTTATCTTTATTTGTTTTTTTCCTCCTGTTTTGATTGTCATCATTTTAATTTCAGTGTTTTGATCTTTAAACATTTCTTCACATCCTTTTGCTTTGTGTATGTGATATTATCTCTAATTTCAGTAATGAAGATAACAATAGACTTTTTTTAAGAGCTGTATGAAAATTAAGAGCAGTAATACCAGTACATCACTTAGAAAAGTCCCTGGTACACAGAAAGCACTCAGTCATATTAGCTATTTTTTCTTTAAGGGTATCAGAGCTCTTTTGAAGTTTTGTTCTGTGTCTGTATTTTCTGTTGAGGGTGTTTTGTTGTCTTTGTTTTTGCCTCTCTTATTGGATGGAACATTTTCTCAAGTGTCTAAGGGGTTCAATAAGTGAACAGTTTTTTAAAAGCATGACACTAAGAATGTTACACAAAGCTCTCTAGTTGTAGTTTAGGTGGATTGCCATGGAGTCTTCCCTAAAGGATGTTCAAGCCTTCACTCTTGGACAGTGTGATTTAGGGGAACTGTCTTTTTTGCAGGGAGAGCCCTTGATGTCAGTCATGTTTAAGTGCCCCCTCTTTGGACTTATTCACTTTTCCAGAAAAATGATTTTCCAATTACTTTCCTTGGGAGAAGGAGTTTAGATAATAGGTATTATTTGAACCTATGTGGATAGAAGGTTCTAGGTCTCACCCTCTAAAACCTTTTATTTATTTATTTCCTGGTGAGGTGCCTCATTCTTGTCCTATACCATAACTGACTCTGTTAAGTTGGAGCTTCTTCCTTTCAGTTTCTTCACAGACCAAAGTCTGATATCTCGTAGAGGGAGAATTAATAGTCCTTTAACTGCAATGAGTAGCGAGGTAGGTTCCTTGGAGATCAGAATACTTTACCTCCTTTCATATAAAAATTTTAAGCCTTGTAAATACACGATTCATCTACGCATTTCATATTTCTAACTTCTAAGCTTTTAAGGCACTTTGGAGAAAATATACTAGCTTCTTTTAGGAACTCCCTTGGATTTCTGAGCTGCTGAGTTATTGACCTTTTTAAAAATTTTTCTGGGGCTGGGGATGTGGCTCAATTGGTAGCGCACTTGCCTAGAGTGTGTGAGGCACTGGGTTCGGTTCTCAGCACCACATAAATGTGAAATAAAGATACTGTGTCCACCTAAAAACTAAAGAAATATTTTTTTTTTCTTTTGTATTTCTGGGAATTGAAACCCAGGGCAGTTCTCCCACTGAGCTACATGCCCAACCTTTTTTACACTTTATTTTGAGATGTGTCTCACAACACTTGAACTTGCAACTCTATTTTAGCCTTTCTGGTAAACTAAGCCTCCAAACCCAGTTTAATGAATTTTTCTAAATTTGTTTTCTACCTTCCAAAAATAGGTAGTTATCACTTGACATTTGTCTTTTTTAATATTCTCTCTTGATGTTGTGTTTTTTTTTTTAATTTAATGTTTGTTTTTGGTAAGTTTTGGGGAAGGGGCTGTTCTAGCATATTTTAAAATCTAGTATGTATTTGCTTTCATCACTGTTAATTTTCCTTTTTTTTACTTCCTAGGATTCTATGGATTTCCTATTTTTGTAACAGTTTTGTCATAAATCTATCAAGTTCTGTGAGTTATCCCAAAGGACTTTTAAAAAAATACATAAAAATAAATAAATAAAGATATTGTGTCTATCTAGAACTAAAAAAAAAGAGATTCCATGTTACCCCAGTAAGAATGGCTAGCACCAAGAATATAAAAAATAGCTGGACAGTGTAGCATATGCCTGTAATCTCAGTGACTTGAGAGGCTGAGGCAGAAGGATCACAAATTTGAGGCCAGCCTCAGCAACTTACTGAGTCCTGTCTCAAAATAAATAAAAAGGATAGGGGATGTAGCTCAATGGTAAAGTGCCCCTGTGTTCAATCCCCAGTACAAACACAAAAACAAAAAATAAATGCTGGTACAGACCTGTGAGAAGAGGAACAATTATACACAGTTGATGGGAGTATAAACTAATACAGCCACCATGGTAATCAGTGGGGAGTTTCCTCAAAACCTAAAAATAGAAATATCATATGATCTAACTGTACTACTCCTGGGTGTATACCTGAATGATACCTACATACCTATGTTTATTGCAGCACATATCACATTAACTCTTATGTGCTATCAGCCTAGGTGCCTGTTAATGGATGAATGAATAAAGAAAATGGAGACTATATTCACAATGGAGTATTATTCAACTATAGAGAAAAATGAAATCGTGATCTGTAGGCAAATGGATAGAATTGGAGAAAACATGGTATAAGAAATAAGCTAGACTCAGAGAAATATCACATGTATTGTCATGTGTGATCTACAGGAAAAAAAGATAAAGTAGAAGGGAGACTATTAATAAAAAGGGCATCATGGGGGGGAGTATTGAAGGGAGAGTGGGTGAGAAAGGGCAATTATGAATATACATGTGTGAATATACCACAATGAAACTTGTTATTCTGTATAGTTAATATGCACTGATAAAAATTTGGTTTTGGATTGGGCCAAAGGAATATGGAAAATCCTGATGAACTATTCTTGTGATAATATATACCTGTGCAGTGACCCAAAACCTCATGTCTTCCAGTTTAATTGTATCTCCTTTGCTTGAATTGTATTAAATATATATGGAAAATTCTTGTAATTTGTGTCCATCTTTATATTCTCCATGAAGACTCCCACCCTTGTATTCTACATCACTGCTTTAAAAAATAGGTTGTTATACAATTTAGGCCTCAAAATATGTGGCTATCATACCTGAACTTGAGTTTTCCAAGGTTCTGTTAGTGAGGTACTTAACAGACTGCATTTAGAAAAGAGAACTATAATAACTATTGAGCTACCTTATGTTGTTTTTGTTTTTATTCTTGGAAGGTGACCATCTAAACTGTAGAAAAGAGGAATGGTGCTGGTTTTATGAACTGGTTTTATGTCCTCCTATTTTGCTAAATTATTGTATTTAAATTTTTCTAATTTCCTGAGTATTCTAAGTATACATTATATTTCTAAAAATTAATACATTCCCCTTTTGTTAAATTATTATTTTCCTATTCAATAGTTCAAACATACTGTTTTATAAGCATTTTTATTACTATGTTAATGGAGTTTGGTTTATCTTTAGGTCTCCTCCCTTAAGTTAAGTGATACCAGTTCTGGACATCTAAAGTCCCACAAATGGCAATCCCCAAAGGTTAAGTTTCTGAATTTTGAAATACTGAAAATTGAAATTCCCCAAACCACAGTTCCCATTGTGGATACACGGGGGTAGGGGGGTATTTATATGAGAAGAGTAGAAATTTGATGCTAGGTAGGAAAGGGATTGGTGCTTTTACAGTTGTATATGAGATAGCTGCATAATGATATATGGAATGAATATTGGAAACCCAGTAAAACATTATTTTCTGTGTGTCTGTGAGGGTATTTCCAGTGAAGATTAGTGAGAGATTCTTGAGTGGACTAGAATCAGAAGATCCAGAAGCATAGGACACTAAATGGGACAATTTAATAGGGACTTCCTTTCATGTGTAAATGAATTGTAGAAGAATTTTTTAATCAGAGCAGTACTAGTTAGAAAATGAGCACGAGTGGATATTTTTTGCAGAACACCATGTGCCCTAAAAGAAAAAAAGAAGCTATTTATTATGATGTAAGACTTCAAAATATAACTATAACTAAAGATTGTCAGATCTTATAGACTTCTCTTGCAGTTGCCAATTCTCTATTCTTGTGATATGTTTTTTCCTATGTCAGATTTTTTTTTAGTTTTTTTTTAATTAAATGCATTTTTAAATTATTTGCTATATTGGGTATTTCATCTAGTATCATTTCTAATACTGGAGGTATAAATTGTGTAAAGAATTTTTGAGTTCTAATTTGTTGTATGCATTATTTGCAGATTTAACTGTGCAAGTGCATTTTCACAACATTGACTGTATGTGAGTGTGGAATATGTAAAAATGTAAAAAATTCCTTGGTAAATGAAGAGGTGTTCTTTTTTGTGCATCTGTGTTTATGAAAGAATAAATCTATCAGTATCTCCAATGTTTAGGTCATGACCCCTTGTAGGTCTTGATTGAATTCATGAAGAAACTTAGATTATTCATCCTTGTATTTCATAGAACAATTGTTCTAAAGCTGGGTACACAGAATTACCAGTTATAGTGATATGCATTTGTACATTTAGCTTGTTAACCTATTTGAGTAGTTTGTATGCTCATACCTCATTATCTGTGCAGTTGTTGGTAGCATATTTGAGTGTGCTTGCAAAAATATATATTATTGCCTATTATAATTTGTAAAATGAAGTAATCTGACATGTTTTGTGTTTCTTGAATCTCATTATGAAAATGTAATTGCCCTTTTAAGAAAAATTTAAACAGTTTTTTTTCCAGAATTATATTTTTGGAGTTTTGGTCTTTCACGATCTCAGATCTTACCTCATCTCTTTTAGGATTATGTCATTCCAGATTGTGTTTTCAGGATTGTGACCCAAACCCATAGGTAGAATATAAACAGATGTTTTGAATAACAAACTGTGCTAGATCCTTTTGTATACATTATAGTAATTAGATTAATCTTTGCAGTAACATTGTGAATTTGGGAGCATTATTCCATTTTTACTAATAAGAAAATGAAAGTGTAACAAAGTTAAATAATTCACCATTATTAAATGGCAAAATAAGCTTTAAAGTGACTAGATGTTTAGTTGACTTTTTTGGAATTTGATTTCTACTTTGTATCACTATTGTGAAGAACATAAAAGATTCATAATCATAATATAGGTACATTTGACCCAGCTATTCCCCTTCTCGGTCTATTCCTTGAAGACCTAAAAAGAGCACACTACAGGGACACTGCTACATCGATGTTCATAGCAACAAAATTCACAATAGAAAGACTGTGGAACCAACCTAGATGCCCTTCAATAGACGAATGGATAAAAAAAAATGTGGCATTTATACACAATGGAGTATTACTCTGCATTAAAAAATGACAAAATCATAGAATTTGCAGGGAAATGGATGGCATTAGAGCAGATTATGCTAAGTGAAGCTAGCCAATCCCTAAAAAACAAATGCCAAATGTCTTCTTTGATATAAGGAGAGTAACTAAGAACAGAGTTGGGACGAAGAGCATGAGAAGAAGATTAACATTAAACTGGGATGAGAGGTGGGAGAGAAAGGGAGAGAGAAGGGAAATTGCATGGAAATGGAAAGAGACCCTCAGGGTTATACAAAATTACATACAAGAGGAAGTGAGGGGAAAGGGGAAAATAATACAAGGGGGAGAAATGAATGACAGTAGAGGGGGTAGAGAGAGAAGAGGGGAGGGG
>NW_026005769.1:337529-345122 GCF_001458135.2 Marmota marmota marmota | reverse complement strand
TTTTTTAATATTTCTTTTTCAGTTTTTCGGTGGACACAACCTCTTTATTTTGTTTTTATGTGGTACTGAATATCAAACCCAGCGCCCCGTGCATGCCAGGTGAGCACGTTATTGTTTGAGCCACATCCTCAGCCCAATTCCGGGATTCTTACAATAAGCTTTCCTTAATTTCTTAAACTTTTGATTATACTAGATATGTTTTTTGAGAGAAAAATTAATCTTCACAATTCAAAATAACTTCAGGTTTGATGAAATACTCCTTGCCCTGCTCATGGCATTCAGATACATGATCACAGCCTCTTTGCTTTCCTTTGACGTGTTATTTCCATTTTTTTCTTCTTACTTTTCTTTGTAGAACTATTTATTGGTAATGAGATTGTTTTATAGAATGTTGTTTTTATTCCTCTTGTTACTGTCAACAGTGAATATTTCATAACCATTTCTCTCTCTCTCTCTCTCTCTCTCTCTCTCTCTCTATCTCTCTCTCTCTGTCTCTGGTCAGTCTATAAGTTTCTCTCTCTCTCTCTCTCTCTCTCTCACACACACACACACACACACACACTAATTTGTGTTTTTTTTTTATTATTTTTGTCTTCTCCGACTTTTTCTGAGTCCTAATGTCTTCTTTTTTAATGTGGTGCTGATTTTCAAAATCAGTGCCTCACACATGCTAGTCAAGCACTCTACCACATAGTTGCAACCCCAGCCCAGTCCAAATGTCATGATCCGAGAATTTTAGTATGTTGGCCTGGAAAATTCTGCCATCATAAGTCATATTCTAAGCCTTGTATACAACAACATAGATTATTTCAGAAGGAGAATTTTAAGACATTCTTTTTTGGGGTGGGGGGCAGGTATGGTGGATACCAGGGATTGAACCCAGGGCCATTGGGCCACTGAGCCACATCCCTAGCCCCATTTTGAATTTTTATTTAGAGACAGGGTCTCGCTGAGTTGCTTAGTGCCTCACTGTTGCTGAGGCTAGCTTTGAGCTCAGGATATTCCTGAATTTTAAGACATTTTTTAGGAAATTTGCTTATAAAATGTGATAAGTATTGTATTACAAAAAGAAAGAAAAAAGCCTGTGATCAGAATCAGAAGGCTAATTATATATTTAATAACATCAAAGAAAAAAAAATGTGAGATAATTTATGCTCTTGTCATATTTTTTCCTATAATTTAGAAGTTGAACAACCCATGCTTATCTGTAGCACCACCTTCCATCTTTCTTAAATACAGCATTCATCGTTTTTTATTTTCTGGGTTTCCTCATCATAATGAAAGACTATTTATTAGTCTCTCCCACATATATAGTTAAGTCCTATACAGTATACTGCAAAATGTATAGATGTACACACACATATACACACATACACACATATGCTATCAATTAATTTATAGGATGGTATCTATATTTATATATTTTTTAAAAAATGGGATTTTACTACATTGTGCCGGCTGGACTAGAACTCTTGGGCTGAAAGAGTTTTTCTGCCTCGGTCCTCTTAGGAGCTGAGAATGATACATCCTGCACCTGGCATGTGGGATGGTTGCAAATTACTAGTTCAGTCTCTTAATCACTGTTAACATTTCACACAATATAGTTTGTGTTCCATAAACATGAATTTCTCCCTTAATCTCATCTAATTTTCTTACCTTTATCATTAGATAAAAGACTTTAATTTATTGCCTTGACTGGAGGAAAAAAAGAAACCCAAACAGAATTAATCCTAATGTTTAGATTTTTATAGTCATTTTATTAATATAGATTATTAAAGCAATTATATCTTTATACACCAAGGATAGCATATTTTTACTGTGAAAGGGGGCAACTGGTTGCTTATACTCTTCAGAGAAAATAGAAACAAAGACTTTGTCTAGATGTGAAACAAAAAAAGACTTAAATGTCTTCATTCAAGGGATTAGGCATTATAATTTTTTAAACAAATTGTTTTCAGTCTGATTTTATTTATCATTTTGCTTTTGCCTGGATATTTAATATTTATAGTTTTCATGTTCTAAAACTTTTTTTCTTATTTTATATTAGTAGAAGAAGCTGTAATTCACATTTTATGGTCACCTACATAGTAGATGAAAGAACTAAGAATTTGAAAAAATTTCAAATCTTTTAAGGTGGGAAAAAAGCTCATAGTACTTATTTTTTATATTTTATACATGCTTGTCTTAGTTTCTTCATTTAGTGCAATAAAATTTTATTTTTTAAATCAAATAACATTGAATATTTACAAAATTGCAAGATACTATGTTTTGGGAGAGAATAGTGTATTTGTTTATAAATCTACTGAGCATAGCAGCTATATCATCTAGTACATAAAGTGCAAGAATTCTGGTTTTGTATCCTCAATATAAGCCAAGTTGGAAGCACTTAGTAGGAATTTAATGAATTCTTATTGAATGTATAAATGAAGATTTATGCCCGTAGGGGATTTATAATCTGGTTGGAGATGAGATGAGCCATAAACACTTGGAAAATTAAATGAAAGCAAGAAAATAATTACATAATAATCCTGGCTTAATGAGATTAATTATATAAAGTGTTTAACAGAGTGCCTAATACATAGTAAATACTTTGAAGTGCTTATTTTCTTCCCTTTTGACTAAACACTAAAAGTTACATAAAATGATATTTACATGTAGAGATTTGTTTTGTTTTTAAATAATAATAAATGCTCTTGAGTTTCAGAGAGATTACTATGAGCTGAGTGGGCTCGAATTTGAATATTGGTAGAATATGAAAAGAAAAGGTGTTTGGGGAGGATAGCAGGAAGAGGGAAAAGCAAACAGCAAGGCATGGACCTGGAAAAGTTCCATTCTATCTGAAGATTCATTGCCTCAGTTGAAGCACAGAGTGTGTGAGTAGGGATTATGAAATGTGAGGCTAGGAAGAGTAGTTTGGGACAGACTGTGGATATCCTTGTTCTGCTGGGAAGAGGCTGGTGCCGCAGTCTGGCTGGGCACAAATAACCTAGCCGCCACAAAGCCTTGTAGATTCAAACAGCCACTCTTTATTCCACAACTCTCACTGGCACTGCCCACACCACACGGGAACACACCCCCACCTCAGGCAGCAAGAGCCGCCCCACTGCCCGACAGTAAAGGTCAAATATACAATACAATCAATCCAGCATCACAGCAATTATATATAGCTTAACTCAAATCTTCATCTCAATGGTTCGCTGGCTTCACTTTTCAACCATTCCCTCTGGCAAATGCCAGGCATCATTCTGACTGGGCCTTGGCTCTCAACAGGCTGGACTTTGTATGCCACCTGAGATTTGTAGGTTTATACTTTATACATAGAGAATGAATGATTTAAATTTAGAAAAGTAGGCCCCTTGAAGAATGCTACTTTAAGGATTAATGTACATATCAAAAGAATTTTATTGGTTTAAAATGTGTTTAGAACCCCTTTGGAGCCATAAACAACATCATACATTATAGAAGACTTGCCATTTGCATGCATGCTTTCTGAGACCATTTCAAATCCTCAGATTTTAACATTGTAAGATTTTTGTTCAAATCTTTACTTTCTTTGAATGTATTTCTATTGAGTCTTATGTTTCTTGTATATACTACTATTCTACATGTTAATATTCTTTAAAACTTTAGTGAATGTTTTATTTTACTTTATGAATTATTTTTGCTCAGGTTGGAGTATTTGGTGAATCAGTTCAATGATTGTTTTTTTTTTTTTAAATCTCAAACATTTGGTGGACTTGTTCACATTCATAGCTACAAGTTGTTACCAAATTTGATAATCTGTTCCTTTTCAGGTTAAGAGCTATCATTTTCTTAGTCTTTACATTTTCCCTTCTTCCAATATTGGTATTAACAGTTTGACTTTCTTTGGTGGTGATGAGGAAGACATTCTTTATGAAGAAACTCAGGGGGCTGGGGTTGTGGCCCACTGGTAGAGTGCTTGCCTAGCATGTGCAAGCACTGGGTTTGATCCTCAGCACCACATAAAGATAAATAAATAAAATAAAGATAATGTGTCTAACTGTTAGACCAGGACTCAAGAAAAGACCACTGACTCCAATTAAAATCAAATTAAAGCAAGCTTATTATTTTGACCAGCCAGGCTGCCTCTCCCTCCCAAAACAAGACAGCAACCCCACCTTTCATACAGCCCAGCTTTATAGCCCAGAAAGTTACACAAAAGGGGGGTTACAGATAACAGAACTCTGACAAGCATCACACTAATGGTAGTTTACATTTTTTTTTGCTGGCCCCAACATCAGAATTTATGAGGACCATTAGAGCCTCAGAGAGGGTTGTTGTCTGGCCAGGGAAGGCCAATATTTATGAGGTGTCACTAAAGTTTCAGAGAGGGCTACTATCTGGTCAGAGAGCCAGGCATGGGTGAGTTCAAGGCACAGGCAGGCATTCCAAGCAGGTTCAGAATTTGCAGTAATTTATAGTAAAGCTGAAATTATCTCTTCATGGCTTTGTGGCAAGATGGCTCCCAATTTTAATAAAAGATCAGGTTGGGTCTATCATTTCCCCCTTTTCTTATGTGTCCCTTTCAAATCTTTGATAGGGTAGGGGAAGAGCACTGAGGGAATTTTAATCCCTCAGGTAACAGTCTCCAAATTTTTAGAACTCACCCAAAACCGGTCTCCCTGATTTTACCTGACTTAATTAATTACTTATATTGATAATCTATTTATTTTTGGCTCCATTGTTGTAAGAAGAGAGGCGTCACTCATTTTGGCTTCTTCTGAGCTGAGAGAGGGTGATGTGAGGGGGCATGGCGTGAGGGACATGAGTTGCCTTTTAGAAGTCAGTTGAGGGACATGAGTTGCCTTTTAGAAGTCAGTTCGGTTTGAAGTCTGGTTGGGGAAGAACAGGTTGTAAAGTCATCTGGGGATGGGTGCTTCTATGAGAGAAACAAAAACCATGAGTACTGCATAAATTTTGCAGCAGCTGGAACATGTCACTGTATAGAAGTTCCCTCACCAGGCTTTAAGATCCCCAGTTATCAGGACTGTAAACTTAACATTTAACGTTTAGTGTTACAGTTGTCCCTCCCCATAAGAAACAGTTTAATAATTTAATGTCATCTGATCTTGCAAAATCCTTTTACTAGTATGACCTCTGTGTCTAATAGAGAAACCTTTAATTCTGTTACTCAGGGTTGGATAATCATACTAGCAAACATGAAGCATACCTGTGTAGGTTAGGAATATCTGTAAGCCTCAAACTAAAAACTTCTGCCTCTGGCAGCTCCTCTTGATAGTCTCTTTTTATAGTTATCAGGCATTTCTGTCTGAGAATCCCTCTTTGTAGCCTCCAGTCTTACTTATTTTGGGAGGCTAACATAAAGAGTATACCTTAAAATATTATTATTATTATTATTATTATTATTATTATTATTATTATTATTATTTAAAATGCCCAGGAATGGCTGTATTTTGGTTTTAACTGTCTTTGCTAAGTGTTTAAGATGAAGCAGTCAAACTGACTTTTGTTTCTATCTATTGTTAACAGTCAGCTGAGCTTTTATGGGAGTCATTCCTGGGGAAACTTGAGAGCAGCTTCTCAGTTCTGCTAGTGCCATTTGCGCTAGGATGAGTCCAGGTCTTGCTTGACCATGTGGCTTCCCTCAGAAGCATCAGGGATGTCTCCCTTCTCTGATGACTCTCCTCTTCATAGCAAATGCACTGATTGGCTTTCTGTTCTCCAGTGGTCTCATTAATCTCCCTGATCGGGAGGTTATGTGGCCCAGAGTTTCAAAGCTCTTTAGAGAAGTCCCCTGTTCCCTGGATTCAGACTGACTCAGAGGGCAAGAGCCAAATATTGATTTTCTTCGCCCTTTTTATTTAACCTTAATTTTAAATCCTAATCTAAAACATCCAGCAAATAAGTTTTAACAGCCTTATATTAAGAGTACCGGGCTTTAATGTCTATAACTTTATAATTATTTATCTATTTATTAATTGGGATCTGTATTATTCTATCTGTCTTGTAGGTGATGACTTATTATCTTAAATTAACCCATGTTGTGTTCTTAAAGCAACACTTCTGTAAAACACTAACAGGGAATCTTTAGATCACTTATAAGGAAATTACAAATAAAATTAACAAGAGTAAAAATACTTAGTTTGTGTAATAGCTATCCTGAATTTTTTGGCTGAGTTATACATTATATCCCCTGTTTGAGATCCTAGTAATCTTGACAGAAAAAAAAAATAACTTTAAATGAACTAAAATCTGGCCTACTGCTTTCGTAGTCATTCTCACATGTAATAAGATGGGACACAGAGCCTTATCTCAGGTAAGGCAGGGCTCTTTATAAATCTTAAGTGTTTTAGTTCTAAAGCTGATCTTTGTTTTTTAAATATCATTTTACAAAGTTTACATAAATTGCTTGAGGTCACATGAACATTAGCTAACACCATATGATATCACATTTAAAACATGAATTAAAGAAAGGCTGAAATTTTTTAACCTTTACATAGATTAGGCTCTCATTAACTTAAAAATACATTTAAATTGTTCCCCAATGTAAAAAGTAACATAAAACTTTACACATCTTACTGATAACATGTAAATAAATCCCCAATATATTTTTTACCATACAAATTCAGAACACCAGCTTGATACAATGCTCTTTTAAAGTTTCTACCTTGCAGACTTGTATACCTGCAAGATATGAGCACATTAATAGCATCACAATTACATTGATGTTTCTATATTAACCAAGTTTAGCTTTTAAAGAAATGGCAGTACAGTGCTCTAAAATAACAGTTCTTATTTAACCAGTTGTTTAATTTTTATGGTTGCTTGCTCTAGAAAAAAATAAAACTTAATAAACACAATGTTATGCGTAAACTTATGTTTTATGAAAATTTTTTCTTTTTAACACATGACTAATTTTTACAATCTTATACAGACTTTAGTACAAACTTATACAGACCTTAGTAAATCAATCAGATATCTAACAAAAGTACTCATTCATGAGTAATCCCATATCAAATTTACTTTACTTATTTATCAAAATATTAGACAAATGTATTGAACAGTGTAAACCATTTTTTTTGTTGTTGAAGGAAAAGTCCTAGAACCAAGGCATATTAGACATTTTATAGACATTAATATTTTATTAGATTTTTGAACACCTAGAAAAACTTGTAAGCTTAAATTTAAAGACATTTATTTTTATCTGTTTATCCAATTTAAATTGAACCATTTAAATCACGTGAATTAAAGATCTTTGGATCCACTTTTTAAAATTTGTTTTTATGAGCGCTCCTTATATATATTAATTTGTATATCATATATATGATATACGGACATATGTATATATAGACATACAACACATAACAAAAGTGTGCACACATAACAATAGTAAAGGCCTTGTAGCTTTTCTCAGGTGAAGTCTCCATTGCAATGTTTCAAAAACTCCACAGTTGGTCAAAGATAGAACTGATCAGAAAAACATTAACCTAGGTCTGTAGGATCAAAATCATGAGCTCAAAAAAAAAACAGAATCTAAGGAAAAAAATAAAGAGTGCTAGAAAAAATGACTGGCCAGTAATTAGTAAATACCATACAATTTACCTTTTTTTT